>NC_050456.1:71298761-71417468 GCF_903995425.1 Onychomys torridus | reverse complement strand
TTCCCAGTTCTGGGAGGCAGTCAGCAGGTCCCTGGAACTCACTGGCTAGCCAGTGAGTGAGAGCCAGGCCAGGGAGAGACCCTGCCTCAAAAAAACAAGATGGGCCAGGCGGTGGTGGTGTGCGCCTTTGATCCCAGCACTCGGGAGGCAGAGCCAGGCGGATCTCTGTGAGTTCGAGGCCAGACTGGGCTACAAAGCAAGTTCCAGGAAAGGCTACACAGAGAAACCCTGTCTCGAAAAAAACAAAACAAAAACGAGTGTCCCCTGAGAAATGACACCTGAGTTGACCTTCATGTACATTATAACTGCCTTCTCTGTCCCCACAAATAATGTACAGGGTTTTATCACCATGGAACAACAGAGATGGGACACAAACTCTGGCTGTTTGGCTCCATAATCCACAAGCTTGGCCATTGTGATGTGGTACTTGTCATTCTGACTGAAGAAATCTACTGTGACCCACAGAAGAAGGACCAAATCCTTCCCACAATTACCATTAAGGTCTACCACAGCCTGGAGTTCACCTGCTTTCTTGATGGGCTCCTCATCGGTGTCCAGCTTTGTTCTGTATTCTATGGTGTCTGTTACTTATAGACTATAGGCATGTTATATATTTTATCTGTGAGCTGGATTTCAGTTCTCCACTCACCCTCTGAACCAGCAGGCTGAACCCTTTCCAGTACTCGGCTCTGCAGGAAACACAAGACTCCAGTCGGCCAATCAGAGTATCACCTTCCTCTGTTCACAACATTGGTTGATGGAGATGGGCACGTGACTCAGTTGGGCCAATCAGCCCCCAGACCTTCCAGGACAGTATTTTTCTCTTCCTTGCTGAACTTCACCTGGAAGTCTACCCGGCTGGGTTTGGGTGCTTACCTACCTCCATGAGGAAGAGAACAGAAGAGAAGAAAGAGCCCAGAGATGGGGAGAGAGAAACGTGGCGCTCCTCTGTCGTCTTGGCTTTCCACTTGAGATTCTCTGGGTTGGTCTTGTCCCTTCCAGGAATACGGAAGGCTGCATTCGTTCTCACAGGAAAAAAGAAAGGCCTCATGTAATAACGACGCCAAATACACTGAATTAACGCACCTCTAGCATTACATTGACCGAGCAAAATTGCAAGCAGTGTATCTATGACTCCTTGCACCCCAACCACCCTCATGGGACAATGTCTCCCAAGGCAAAGTCCATCGTGTCCCTAGAGTCCCAGGCCAGGGTTCCCGAAGCGATGACTGACCAGGTGACAGGTTTTTGTAGACTGCCTTCCCCACCTCCCCACAGCGTTCACTGGGGTCACTGCCACATCAACCACGTAGCCTACCGACCTCTTATTTCAGGGTCTGCTTCCCAGGGAACCCAAACCAAGATGTATCCCCTCAGAAGTCACTGTGAGGGCAAAGGGGTTGAGTCTGCATAGGGCTGGCATCAGGAGGCCCTTGCTATCGCTCATCAGCTTGACTAGGAAGTTCATGCTCACTCTGCAGGGCTCCTAAGGGGCCTAGAGGAAACCATACTTCCAATCCAGCAAGCTTTGGTGCCCAACCGACAAATGGCAGATGCTCGCTAGGCCATTTCTCACAGAGCATGCCCACTGGCTCTCTTTTTACTCACTTGTTTGAGATGGGGGCCTCCTTAGGTAACCTAGACTGGTTTCAAATTTCAATTCTCCTGTCTCAGCTCCCTGAGTGCTAAGTGCTGGGCTTACATGCCCTAGCTATGTAAGTTTTTAAATGTTGGGAGACTAGTCACAACATATCAGCTATAGAAGGATACTATACATCCATTCGATATCAGTTTCTACAGTTTTGACAGTCAACGTGGTATAAATCAAGTCCTGATTTGTAGTGTTTGTCGATTTCCTCCTCCTCCCCTTCCCCTCCTTCTCCTCCTCCTCTTCTTGTTTGAGGTAGGGTCTCTCTGTGTAGCTCAGGCAGACCTAGAATTCATAGCAACCCACCTGCATCAGTATCCTAAGTGGTAAGGTCACAGGCATGAGCCAGAGCATCCAGCATGTTGTTGACCACTTTCTATGGTGTTAAAATTCCCCACTGTGGCTGAATTCGGGCTACCCGAGCTCCCTGGGGTTGAAGAGAGTTGAAGAGAGACCAAAGGTAGGAAGGACATCCTTCTGTGCACTTGTTTGCTCAAGGCTATGCATGCTTTTAGATGGGAAGTCAGAGAAGTTCACCATACAAACTGAGATGACTTCTAGATTTCTTTGAGGTGACAAAGAACTCAAGAATTTAGGAAATGGCTAGAGAGATGGCTCAGTGGTTAAGAGCACTGGCTGCTCTTCCAGAGGACCTAGGTTCAATTCCCAGCACCCACAAGGCAGCTCAAAACTGTCTGTAACTCAGGTTCCAGTGGATCTGACTCCCTCACAAAGACACGAAGGTCAAACACCAATGCATATAAAAACAAAAACATGTAAAAAAAAAAAAAAGATTTAGGAAATAGTAAAACATCTAGGAGCTGAGAGCTTGAGTATTTAGTTGTTTTTGTTTGTTTGTTTGTTTTTGGTAAACTTTAGAATACTTTTAGGTTCAGAGCAGAGCTGAATGGAGAGTCCTCAAATCCTCCACAGAGACCTGTTCCCACTGGTGCAGCACAATCTCTCCCACTTGGGGAACTGTGCACCAGAGGGACTCAATTGTTACAGGTGCCGAGTTTGATTGTCATGACATCATCATTCATACTTTAAGGTTCGTTCATGTCCACACTGCATGACATGGGACAAGCAGATGATGATGTACGTGTCCACCACTGTGGCATCCCAAAGAAGGCTCTCACTGCAAATGACTTATCTGTAAATTTAAACCCGGAGTGGGGATGAATTCCTCACATCCCAGCACTCAGGAAGCTAAGGCCAGCCTGGGCTGCATAGCAACACCACGTCTCAAAAACATCACACAAGTGTCAGGTGTGGTGGTCCACACCTTTAGTCCCAGCAGTCAGGAGGCAGAGGCATGTGGATCTCTATAAGTTCAAGGGCAGCCTGATCTACATAGTAAGTTCAAAGTCAGCCAGTGCTACATAATGAAACCTTGTTTTAAAAACACAGGTACAAATGTTTTTAAGCTGGTATCATTGGTAGCCTTGGTTGTGATTAGCAACTGCTTATAATCTCTCTATTTCTCCCATGTGCCACTGTGCTCAGCTTTTTATGTGAGTAGTGGGGATCCAACTCAGGTCTTATGCTGCACAACAAACAAACACCTTGACAGAGCCAGCTCTCTGTACTTTTGTGAGTCTGTGATATGCTCAGCGCAGTGTGATTCACTGGGACCAGGAGTTGTTGAGTTATTTATTGTCTCTCCTCCAGCATTCCAGAGACAGAGATGGCCGTGTTCGCTGGAGTATTCAGAGGCAAGGAAATGGAGCAGAGCAAGGCACAGGTGTATGCACCTGACGCAAGCCAGCCCCACCCATACCCTTCCACTGACTGGTGCATTGCCTATGGGGGTCTCCTCACAAGCCCCAAGAAAGGCCTCGTTCCATTGCCAGGGGCATGAGTGTGTCTCATCGTCATCTGGGAATGATTTGGGACTCTGGGCTGCAGGGTTCTTGGGGCAGGAGTAGGCTAAGATTTCCATAAACACAAGGACTGAGCCATTTATGGGTTTTACTAGAAATTTTATTGGCGTTTGGTCGTGTTGGCATTGTGTGTGCCTTCAAATGTAAATTAGATTACTGGCAGTAGATTCAATTTAGCGGTAAAAAATGTAAAGGGAGTCGATTGGGCCGGGATGAAACAATGCAGAGACTGTTCCTGGGTCGACAAAGGGTGAAATCGCTGAGGAGCAGTGAGGCATTGTCGGGAGGGCAAGAAGAATCACGGTGAGGTCCTGAGCTCCTCCGCCACTTGGAAGTCAGATGCACTCTGTCCCATGGGCCACCTGGGTTTCCTGCTCCTAGGGGAAGGGCAGGTTCCCTGGAAATGCCATCATTTAGCTCCATAAATGAGAAACACCCACCTCACAGACTTTTGAGGAAATACTGTAATTGCAAATTTGAAAAGAAAAGCCACAGATCCGTGGACCACGAAGGTTTGGCTGCTGAGCAGTACCACTGAGAGCTGACATTTACTGAGCATTTACTATGTACCTGGCACTGTGCTGGTGAGCCTTGTGTGGGTGGCACTATGGTTTCCTTTCATTGGTAAGGAGGTGGAAGCAGAGATAATTGCGGTAATTTTCTACCCAAGATAACCCAGCTACTCACAGAGTCAGGACTTGAGCCCAGGACCCAAGCATCTGTTACATTTTAATTCTTACTAGGAAATCTAACTATACTGTGCATGTGTCCTTTCCATGTGGACTTGCACCATGTGTGTGTGGGGGTGTGTGTGTGGAGGGGAAATGGAGAAAGAGAGGTGCTGCTTGTGTGGCTTGGTGTGTATGTGTAAGTTAATGTATCTATGAGTGTGTACATGAGGGGGGCAGATGGATTCAGTATACACAGTATAGGGTCGTGTTCATTGGCTCATATGTACACCTAGATGAGTGTTACACATGTATGTAGTGTGACATGTGAGCTCATGCACAGGCAGGTGTGTATGTTTGCCCGAAGGTATGTGAGAGTGGACAAGCAAGTAATGTGTGTGTGTGTGTGTGTGTGTGTGTGTGTGTGTGTGTGTGTGTGTTCAAGATCAGAATGGAGTTGGGTATGGTGGAACACATCTTTAACGCCAGCACTCAGGAGGCAGAGACAGGTAGATCTTTCTGAGCTCTTAGTTCATTCACCCCAGCATACTGGGCTTTCCATGACTTATCTTTCCTGATTTACAGAACCCCTTAGCTCCTGCAGACCCTCCCTTTTCACCACTCCACTTCCTGTTGTGAGTTCGAGGCCACCCTGGTCTACATAGGGAATCCTAGGTCGGCCAGGGCTACACAGTGAGAAACTTGTCTCAAAAATAAAAACAAAACCAAATCAGGAGTGTGCACCTGCACAAGCAGCTGTGAGTGTGCACCTGCACAGGTGGGTGCGTCAGCGTGTGCCTGTTGGGAACTTGGACTGGCTTCCTTGTGTCCTGGAGGCAGGGATAAACTGGCTTTCCCAAGAGACACCTGAGAGGGCTGTCAGGAAATAATACCCTGGGAACACAGAAGCTGTGCATCCTTTCAAACGGCATATGACCCCCTCATTCAACAAGTGAGGAATTCCAAGATGGCAGGGCATTAAACAAAGTAGTCAAAGACCCATAGAGCTGGCTCCGCAAAGGACACTGTCCTCAGCTCCTAGATGTGCCCTCCCAGTGACAGCAGGGCATTTTCACCAGGACAACATTCCGTCTGGCTGCTTGTCTCTTCTGGTCAAAAGACAGAAGACAGTTTTAACTCTGCAAAGCAAAAACTTTTTCTGGATATCCTGGAGAGGGGTGTGTGTGTGTGTGTGTGTGTGTGTGTGTGTGTGTGTGTGTGTAGTAGCACACACCTGTCATCCCAACACTCAGGAGGCTGGGACAAGAGGATCTTGCAAAGACCTGCATTAGCCGCTCTGCCACTGCTGTGATCAAATATCTCTCAAGAAGCAAAATTCAGGGAAGAATTTATTCTGGCTTGTGGTTTGAGAGTGACCATCATGATTGGGAAGGTGGGGGGGGGTGCATGTGAGGCCACTTGCTTACATCTCTGGGGACTGGGGGGAGCACTAGCACTTAGCACGTGGGTCTTTCTCATTCAATTCCTCTGCTCTGTTCTTTCTTTTCTTCTTGAGACTGGATCTCATGTTACCCAGGCTGATCTTAAATTTTTGATGTAGTTTAGGATAGATAACCTTGAACTTCTGATCCTCCTGCTTCCACCTCTCAAGCGCTGGGATTACAGGTGTGTGCCAGCACTCACAGTTTATATGGTACTGGGCATTGAGCCTGGGGTTCACACATGGTAGGAATGCACTCTACCAACTGAGCTACACCCCCAGGCTCTCTGGAAAAGCCCTTACAGACACATCCAGAGCCGTGTCTCATTACTGTAAGGATTTTTTTTTAATCCAATCAAGTTCATAGTCCAAATCACTTATTACATAATCTATGCAAATCCTCCTCATGCTTTACATCACCTCTAGATGAATGCTAGATAGTTTTATGCCACATTATTTAGGGAATGGCAGGGAATGGGTCTGTTTGTGTAACTCTTTACTTTTTAATATTAATATTTTGGGCCTTCTATTGAACCTGCCCCTGTGTAACCTGCAGATACAAGGAGCTGGGTGCTCTAGAGCAGTGGTTCTCAACCTTTCTAATGCTTCAACCCCTTTAATACAGTTCCTCATGTGTGGTGATCCCCCCAACTATAAAATTATTTCATTGCTACTTAATAACTGTAATTTTGCTACTGTTATGAATCATAATGTAAACATCTGATATGCAGGATATCTAATATGTGATCCCTGTGAAAGGATCATTCAAGTCCTGAAGGGGTTTCGGGCCCACAGGTTGAAAACCACTGGGCTAGAGTGAGGTGTCAGTCAATACACCAATGCATGCAAAAGGTGGGAGCTCATGGTATTGGCAAGATTGAAAACAGGGGCTGGAGAGATGGCTCAGAGGTTAAGAGCACTGACTGCTCTTCCAGAGGTCCTGAGTTCAATTCCCAGCAACCACATGGTGGCTCACAACCATCTGTAATGAGATCTGGTGCCCTCTTCTGTATACATAATAAATAAATAAATAAATAAATCTTTAAAAAAAAAAAAAAAGGTCTAAGGAATCATGAAGAAGAACACGGGAAGCTGGGAGATGCCATTCTGCCCAGGATGTGTGAAATGAATCAAATTTCACACAGAACAAGGCTACAGAACCTCTGCACGTGGTCCAGAACAGCACACGCAGATGTTGATGCCATGTGGATGAGTAAATGAAATAATTTTATAGTTGGGGGTGGTCACCACAACATGAGGAACTGTATTAAAGGGCTTGAAGCATTAGGAAGGTTGAGAACCACTGCTCTAGAGCACCCAGCTCCTTGTATCTGCAGGGTACACAAGGGCAGGTTCAATAGAAGGCCCAAAATATTAATATTAAAAAGTATGTGTGGCATAATTCCATATGAGGAAAAGGACATTTACATATCATCTAGAACTTCCCACGCTGCATAGCAATAAAATATAAGCCATAAAAATTAAACCTATTTATTTGGGGAGTAACACTTTTTTTATTTTATTTTATTTTTATTTTATTTTATTTCATTTTGAGATAGGATTCACTATGTTGTCTCTGGCTGACCTGGAACTTGCTACGTGGCCCAGGCTGAACTCAAACTCAGGACCATCCTCCTACTTCAGCCTACCTGACACTGAGACTACAGGTATTTGCCTCCATGTGCTTTTTTTGCCCTAAACTGTTTTGCATTTATTTTGGTTAATTTCAGGGAGTGGGGTCATACCACAATTCATGTGTAGAGTATCCTCCCCTTCCACTATGTGAGCTATGGGATTGAGCTCAGGTCTTCAGGCTTGGAGACCTTTACCAGCTGATCTATCTGCCGACCCCACTTATTTATTTATTTTTTACTTACCTATGTACTCTTTTTACATACCTGTACACACTGTCCTGGTCTATGAGTGGACAGGGATGAAAGCAGCTCTCTGTGGAAGGGGACTAAGCTGTTAAATAACTGACCTCTTTCATAGAGTGTCCCCCACAGGTCCACTTGTCCCAGTGGCCCCAGCACTTGCCAGGCACCTGCTGAGGCAGACACCCAAACTAGCCTAGCAAAGCTCATGGCTCGACAGGCTTCAGCCAACTGGCCCCAGGCAGGGGTTCTGGGACGGAGGGGCAGTGGACTCCTGCTGGGCCATCCACCTGAAAGAGATTAGCAAGGGCCACCAGAAGCCAGAAGTCCTAATCGCAGGGATTTAGTCTCTGGTTTCTTCATCCAGGTGTTTCTGCGATTAGCCAGGGCCTGGGTGGCGGTCACTGTGCCACCATTGTGTCCTGGGCCCTGTTTTCTCCGACATGTGGCCTTTGGGAGTGACCCCAAATAAAAACAGCAAGAGCAGACTGATGAGTGTCAGGATCATGCACAGGCTGGATGAGTTGGGGGTGCAGAGCACACCTGGGGGGATTTGAAGCTTCACCTTGTGCGCCTGAGGCCTGAGTGCTGAGTGGAGGCCTGCATGCAGGGTTGGCACTTCAAGGAGGCAGCCTGGCTTGGGGATGCATTTGTGGGCTGTGCGGGGGTGGGGAGTGGTATTCTCCTGCAGAACCGCCTCTGCTAAATCCTCCTGATTGCCACCCAGCCTGGATGAGATGGTCTGCTGCACAGGCAGCAGCCGCCAGCCGGGCAGATAAGGTAGGGAGGCCTTCCGCAGCATCTTGGGTTTCTCCTGCCGCCTCCTCCTTGGCTTGGATTATGTCCACTGCATTTCTCGTAAGCCTGCCCTCCCCGCTGCCCCCACCATGATAGAAGGCTTTCTCTGAGCAACAGAGGATGCCAGGAAAGCCTCCAGCAGAAATTGGGTGGGTGGATGGGGGGGGAGTGTCAGCCTAGGTCCCCTCCACTCTGCTATTTGGTCTTTTTGTAACCCCATAGTCATAACAGGTTTCAGAATCAGGAAATGAAGAATGAGAAAAGACAAGATGTGGGAACAGGGAGAGATATTTGGAGCTGTCTGCCTACACTCTTCTCCTTCCTGTCAGAGCTAGAGGGAGGCTGGGGAAGCCTGTATGTTTTCATGTCCTTGAACTCAAGTCTCATCCTCATCAGTGAGCTTCAGAGGTATGAGAAGTAAGTACTCAGATCCCTCTAGATAGTATATATAGCTCTCCACAGATTCCCAGAGACTCCCAGCTGGTGTTGAGAGTCACCCAACTAGTTCATTCTTATCTAATACATGGGAAGCTGAATCACAAGGTTCGGGGTTGATGACCATCCCCAGTGTTGCAAGGGTGGGCTAGAAGCGGATCCAGTACCGCATAGCTCCAAAGTTAGATGAGAACATCACTGGGAGCTAGCACCTGGTTGGAGGCCCAGCCCCACCCCGCCCAACAAAGCTGACAAGAAATCCCAGGATACATCGGGGACTGTATGTAATGATTTATCAGCTCTCAAAAGGGGAGGCAGTGTGACACTATCCCCACATTATGGGTGACAAAGTGGAAGCACAGAGGGACTTAAGTCTTGCCTGAAGGTCAGTGGAGCCAGTAAGTTTGGCTGCAAAGACTGTTTAAGCACATCATGTTCCGGGCATGTGGGTGCGCGAGGCTGAGGCTGAGACAGGGTGAGTCTCTCAATCTGGATCTGCCGTTTACTTGGGAATCATCCCTCTCCCTGAGCCCCAGCTCCCTCTGCTTTGGTAGAAGGTTCCATACAATACAGAAAGCCTCGTTTAGACAGAGAAGAAAAAGAGGTGCTTGGAGACAGGCTATCGAAGGCTGGGTGTGGAGGCACAGGCCTGTAGTCCCGGCACTTGAGAGATGAGGCAAGAGAGTGGAAAGTTTGTAGCCAGCCAGAAGTACCTAGGAATTTCATTCATATGTGTATGTGTACACACACACACATACACACACTGAAGAAAGTGGGGTACTAGAGATGGGCCTTGAGTATCATAGTCTGGCCCTCCTTTCCTACTTCCTGGGCCACTATGATACGAACAGGCTCTGTCACATGTTTCAGCCACTGTGAACTGAGCTTCTCTGCTGTGCCCACCCCACCATGATGGATGGAGCATTTGAAACTGTGAGCCAAACTAAGCCTTTCTCCCTTAAGTTCCGAGGCACACAAATAATTTGTCTTCATCTATCTATCTATATCTCTCTGTCTGTCTGTCTGCTTAATGCGGGGGATCAAATCTACAGAGTCGTGCATGCTAGGCAAGCGCTCTTCTACTGAGCTATGTCCCCTGCTCCAAACCCCCCTATATTAAATTGGTTTAATTAATTTTTGTAGTCTGTGGAGTCACACCTAGGACCTTGTAAATTTTTATATTTTGAGAAAGTCTCACTAAGTTACCCAGAATGGCCTCAAACTTGCAATCTCCTATTGAGGGAGACAGTTAAGCCAGTTCTCATGTCTACAACACACACTGCTGGGCCAGTCCTTATGCCTGCAGGACACACTGTTGAACCAGCAGGATCCAGAAGAGACATCACCCAGACAAGGACATACTGGTGAAATTATCAAGGCCACTCCACATAGTTAAAAGGGAGGTTTATTTTGTGGGGTAACTTACAAATGAAGGGATAGGTTGCAGGGTCTGGCAAAGGTATGGCACAGTCCGGCGGTGTTCTCTGGAGAACTCTGCTCGGTCTACCTCCAGCGTCCAGGGTCCCGGAACCAAGAGAGACCTCTCCTCTCGATCCTGGGTCTTCAGCTTCCTCTCTCAGCCCCGCCTTGTGGGCGTGACCATTACCGAAGACTCAATGGGGGTTGGAACTTCCAGGCCAAGGCTGGGATGGCTACCCACTACAAGGACATCACCCAGATTTATGAGTGCTGCATATTTTTAAATTGAAAAATGATAAACACCCAGTCCTGACTGATCCTTCTACAACATGACTCCTGAACCAAAGTTATATTTATGTATGTATGAACATATATATGTATATATATACACACATATATATGTAACAACAATTAAAGAAAAAAATGCCATGAATTTTAAAGAGAATGTGGGGAAGTACACATGGGAGACTTTGGAGAGAGGAAAGGGAAGAGGAAATGATGTAATTGTAATCTCAAAAATAGTAAAAAATGATAAGTATTTTCTTCTCAGATGCCTATTCCAGCATCAGTTATAAGAAAAAAATGGACAAAACAATCATTATCCATCTGTGTAAGGGAGAGCTGGGCAACAGAAGGAAAAACAATGACATTCAGTGATTTCCTCAGTGTGGGGAGCAAATGACAGACTGAAACAGCACATCCAGCTGAGCATGGTGGATAGGCCTGCAATCCCAGCATGGGAAGCCGAGGCAGAAGGATAGGAGAGTCAGAGTCCAGCCTGGGCTACGTAGCAAGACTCTGTCAGAAGAAAGCAGAAAAAGTGGGTCTGAGGAGATGGCCCAGCAGTTAAGAGGGTGCCCTGCTCTTGCAGAGCACCTGAATTCAGTTCTCAGCACCTACACTGGGTGGCTCACAACTGCCTATAACCCCAACTCCAGCCAGTCTGGGACCTTCTTCTGGCTTCTGCAGGAAACTGCAAGCATATGTGTGCAAACACATATTATAATAATAATTTTAAAATGATTTTTTAAAGGAAAAGATAAAAAAAAAAGAGGAGCTGGAAAGGTTAAGGAAGGGTGAGGAGAGAGACAGACAGACAGACAGATAGACAGAGACTGCTAAGGACAGAAATCATGAGTCACACTGTCCTTGTAAGGAGCCTTCCACTTTCCCTGAGAGTCTCCATATGTCACTTTGGGCCACATCTTCTGTCCCTGCCATTAACATGTCTGACGTCTACAAGATCTCCAGGGACAGGGGACATGTGGGAATTTTTCTGCCCCCTGGTGCAGGCTCACAGGATGTATGTGTATGTTGGCTAACTGGGAACTTGTCATCCGTGACCACATCCCGAATCACCCCATAATGTATTACAGTCTGCTTTTCTTCTAAGTGCCAAGTAGTCAGGAGATGAGCAATCATGAACTGGCTCCCAGCCTTGGAGCTTGATGGCCCTGCATTTGGGGGCACATTTGTCCTCTTCAGCTGGGCTCAGATGGCCCACCTGTAAAATGGGCTTCAGAAAAGTAATGCTACAGGCAATCCCCAGCGCACAGTAGGCTTTCAGTGCATGTGTGACAGTTTCCCCATCCTCTGCGGTCTTCCACCCCACTTCTGTTCTTGTCCCCTCTTTAAAAAAGAAAAAAAAAAAAGGTTTTGGGCTTGCTGAGCAAGACCCTTTTCTAGGAAGAGCTCAGGCCGGAGCCACCATAACAAGCCTGTCATTGGCCTTGGCAGTTGCACATGGGAATCTTTACAGCTGTGGAAGTCACACTGACAACCACTTTTGACCACCTCTGGCCAGTACAGAAAGCAGACTGTGACATCCCAGAGCAAAGGGCAGTGGCATGTTTTGAGACTGTCTCCTGGTGGTGTAGGAATGTCACCTTATTCTGGAACATTCCCAAGTTCCAAAGACCCAACCAACAGAAGAGGAAACAGACAGAAGAAGGGTCAGTCTCTGACCACCCTAGTTTAATGTGAAGGACCACCACTGAGGTCAGAGAGCAGGGTGAGTGTCCCTCAGTTGGAGACTCCCTTGGCAATGCAGGGAACTGGTGAAGCCTATTTTTACAGGCTAATGGGAAAGAGGTCTATCTTACTCATCTTCCCAGGCTCTGTTGGGCACAGAAGGATGCAGGGCCCTCAATGAAAGGATGAAGGAGTCTGGGGAGATGGCTCAGAAGTTCAGGGCACTGGCTGCCCATGCAGAGGTTTGATTACCATCACCTACATGGCAGCCCACAACTGCCTTTAATTTCAGGGCATCAGACACCTGGCCTCTGAGGGCACCGCGTGCACATGGTGCACATACATACATGAAGGCAAACACTCACACACAGGAAAATAAAATAAAGTATATTTTAAAAAATGAAGAAGGAGGCAGGAAACAAACTTCTCCTTGCAGACAGGAAGCACAGACCAAGGTAGGATGCTGACCTGCCTAAGGTCTGCCCTCAGGAGTTTCCCATGCCAGTGGCAGAATCTGGGAATGGACTGAAAAATGGTCTGTCCTGGGGCCTGTCCTCTGATGTCACATATGACTTCAGAAAGGCAATACCCTTTCCATGGGGACTGCCAGGCTTTCAGAGGCTAGAGAGGGTCTTGAGATGATCTGGTACTCTGAGGTCACACTGTGTAACTAGCTGCTGCTGGGTAAAAATCTGCCATTCCCTCTGCCAGTGACCTGGCACCAGAGTTGCCCAATGCCTGATGGGATGGCTCACATAAAGTGCCACAATTGTGTGCAGCTTTGCTGTCCCCTCACATCCTCACATCAGTCCTCATCACTTCCCTTTGGACTACTGCAATGGTCCATCGCTGCCCCCCTGCTGTTCTTCAATCATTTGCAAATGGAACAGGCTCTTGTTTTTGCCTCCACTTCCCACTTTTGTGCCTCCTGGATTTAGAACAAGGAAAATGTCCCATTTCTCCCATTCCAAATCCACCTCCTGCTCATCACCTCACACTTTAGCACTACAATTATCTTCCAAACACTCTGCCATCTCAAAGACAAGTGCTCCCCTTTGTCAGAAACACTTGCTTTTCTTCTAACCATCCAGTTCCCATTCTCCTGCTTCAGGTCTCATCTCAAAGGTCTTTTCTTTAGAAGCAGCCCTGCCCACATCTTTAAGGAGAGTCCTGCTAATAGTCACAGGATTCAGTCTGTGTCTAGGAGTCTACCTTGGGTCATTATATATCATGGTTTTTTTTTTGTCTGTGGCTTATGAGGCAGCTCCTTCCAGACAATAGACTCTGTGTATGCTTATGCATCATGTGCATGCAGTACTCTTGGAGGCCAGAAGAGGCATTGTTCCCTTTGGGACTGGAGTTACAGGTGGTTGTGAGGCACCATGTGGATGCTAGAAATCGAACAAGTCCCCTAGAAGAGAAGCAAGTGCAGAGCCATGTTTCTACAATAAGCATGCATTGAATTTATAATTAAAATAAAACAATAAATAATTTTCAGTCTTGAGGGATTTCAGGAGGGAAACCAGGCCTATTAGAGAACTAGTCTTAGGAAAGAACGTTTCCATTTGGCTAGGCTGTAATGTTACATTGTTACTTTGTGTGAATAAGGATAGGAACTTGGGCTGCTCTAACAGAGTCCTCAAAATACAGTGGCCTAAAGGAGAGGGGCTTTGATTTGTCTTCCTTGTATCAATGCAGAGATAGACCAGCAAGCTCAGGACTGCCGGAGGATTTTATTATACTGGGTCACTAGTCACCCAACTAGTGGGGCATTTGGTTCCTGTCCTCCTTCATATTTGGTTCCCAAATGTATATACCAGCAGCTATGGGAGTTGTTACAGTTGATTGTTGCCACAGGAAGGGAGGAAAAGAAACAGTGGAGAAAAAGCTACTTTCTTTCTAAGAAAGTGCCTGGGAGTGCAAACTTCTGCTCAGAATTCACTGGGGGAAACTTACCCAAGGGCATAACTAGCTGCAAGGGAGGCTGTCATTATAAGGTGTACTGGTTTGTTTTTCATTGCCATTGCAAAATACCCAAGGCTTGGTGACATATAAAGAAGAAAGATTTATTTAGTTCACAGTTTTAGAGGCCAAAGTCCAAGACTGATTTCTCCACTGTTCTGGCCTCTGGTGAGGGTCCCCTTGTCTGTGTCACATCCTGGAGAATGGTGGCATGTGGCAGG
The DNA here is from genome assembly GCF_903995425.1 of Onychomys torridus. Taxonomy (NCBI): domain Eukaryota; kingdom Metazoa; phylum Chordata; class Mammalia; order Rodentia; family Cricetidae; genus Onychomys; species Onychomys torridus. The sequence goes on along the minus strand of NC_050456.1, from coordinate 71,403,148 downwards.
AGTACATGTGATAGGATGTGATAAGAAGCCAGAGAGAATGAATCAAGGGTCCAGCTGTCACCTGTAGAACAATTTACTCTCTCCCCCAGTGACCTAACCATTTTCCTTTAAGACCCATCTCTTAGAGGTTCCACTCCTCTCCTGTCCCTAACCACCACCCTGAAACCTTGGGGGACAGACCATGACCACAGCAAGAGTCTAGCCAAGTAGTGGAATCCCTGCTGACAAGAAGGTCCGTGCATGTACTGTTGGACAGTGGATTGGATTACAGTATGCATAAAGATAAAAGAAAGGAGAAGCCAGGCAGTGTGGGCACAAAGCTACACAGAGAAACCCTATCTCGAAAAACCAAAAAGAAAAAAAAAAGAAAGAAGGAAGGAAGGAGGGAAGGAGAGAGAGAGAGAGAGAGAGAGAGAGAGAGAGAGAGGAGAAGAGAGTTAAGAGAGTTACAGGACAATTTTCAATTTGAATGAAGCAAAGCCAGCAATCAGGAATAGGCACAGAACACTCAGTTGCCTCTCCTGAATCAGCATGAAATGTACAACATTTGGTTATCCCCCAAAGACTCTACACCCAGTCAGACTCTTCTTTCCTCACACCCACTACTAGGCTCCCCATATACCTCCTGAGGGAGCCCTGCTTGCAGCTGTGTATCAGTCAGAAGACTTAATCACTGTGACAAATATTTGAAAAATAATTTTTAAACAGAAAGCATTTGTTTCAGCTCACAGTTTCTGAGGTGTCTGCCCATGGTGGCTGCCTACCTCACAGTAACCAGAAAGAAGAAAGACATGAAGCACAGGTTATGAAACAGAAGGGAGTTTCTGACAAGCTGCCAGTGGTGCCACTACCTCCCACTAGGTCCCACTTCCTAAAGCTTCCAGAACCTTCCAACATTGCCATCAAGTTATGAATCCTCAGTGGGTCAATTCATTGATAAAGGCCAAGCCCTCAGGATCCAGTTATTCCCTGGAGTCTCACCTCCTAGCACTGCTTTGGGAGCAACATGAGTCTTTTGGGGGAGACACTTCATATCCAACCTAAACAGTCCCTACCTGGCCACCATTTTTAATTCAGAGTTGAGGGGTTTTTGTTTGTTTGTTTGTTTGTTTGTTTGTTTTGGGGGGGTTAAATTTTTTCTCAGTCAAGAAACTTAAAAAATTCTTCCTGGGGTTAGGACTGTAGCTCATTTAGCAGAGTGCTCCCCTAGCATGCAAGAAGCCCTGGGTTCAAGCCTCAGTACCACACAGCCAGGTGTGGTGGCATATGCTAGTAATCCCAGACCTGGACAAAGAGAAAGCAGGACATCAGAAGTTCAAAGTTATCTTCAACTGCACACTTTGAGGTCAGCCTTGCCTACATAAGGCTCTGTCTCAAAAGAAAGACAGAAAAGAGGGGGGATTCATCTCATTGTGGTTTTCTGCTTCCTTCTATTTTGGGCACACCTTTTATTGACTGTCCCCTTGAACTTCACCATAAACTAGGTGCAATGTGTTATGACCCTGTGTTACTAGTTTTATGTCAAGTTGACACAGGCTGCAATCATCTGAAAGGAAGGAACCTTGTCTTTTAGAAAATGCCTGTAGGGATGAGGAGGTGGTTCAGAGGTTAAGAGCACTGACTGCTCTTCCAGAGGTCCTGGGTTCAATTCCCAGCAACCACATGGTGGCTCACAACCATCTGTAATGAGATCTGGTGCCCTCTTCTGGTCTGCAGTCATACATGCTGTATACATAATAAATAAATAAATAAATCTTTTTTTTTTTAAAGATTTATTTATTATGTATACAGTGTTCTGTCTGCACATACACCTGCAGGCCAGAAGAGGGTACCAGATCTCATTACAGATGGTTGTGAGTCACCATGTGGTTGCTGGGAATTGAACTCAGGACCTTTGGAAGAACAAGCAGTTCTCTTAACCTCTGAGCCATCTCTCCAGCCCAATAAATCTTAAAAAAAAGAAAAAAAAAAGAAAAGAAAAAGAAAATGCCTCTATATGATTTGGCTATAGAGCAATTTTCTTAGTGACCAATGGGGGAGGGCCCAGCCCATTGTGGGTGGTGCCATCCCTGGGCTACTGGTCCTGAGTTCTATAAGAAAGTAGGCTGAGCAAGCCATGAGGAGTAAACAAGTGAGCAGCACCCCTCCATGGCCTCTGCATCAGCCCCTGCCTCCAGTGTTCTGCCCTGTTTGATTTCCTGTCCAGACTTCCTTCAGTGATGGACTATGATGTGGAAGTGCAAGCTGAAGATATATACCCTTCTCTCACTCCCTCACTTGCTTTGATCATGATGTTGCATTGCAGCAACAGTAACTCTAACCAGGACAGGTTGATTCTCCACTTTAACCATGAGGAAACAGAGGCCAGGTGTCAAGAGGCAGTGCTGGGACCTGAAGGCAGGCTTCCCAGCCACAGTGCTGGCAGGGACCCCACCTCAACACAGATGCCTTTTCTCTCAACATCTGGAAAAGCTGATGAGCCCTCAGACCTTCCATGAGGCTCCGCGGCAGTGAACCACCAAACCCACTCATCCCAAGTACGTGTGGGTCTCGGCTTCCAGGAACAGAAGCCCTCTTTCTTGAGGGGGGATTGGCCTATTAACCCACCCTTTGTTTCATATGTGACAACTTCACAGCACCCATAAATCATTCTCCAGCCCTTCCTACTGGGCAAGTCGACTTGAGAGATGCAATGTCCCACACAGTGGGAGTGTTTAGCCTTCTGGACACCATCATGACGGCAAAGCGAAACCAGAAATGTCATATGGAGCTGTGAACCTAAAATAGATTACAACCAAGACCCAAACACAGGACCCGGAGAGGAGCGGAGGGAGGTCACCAACTCAAAGTGTAGTTGTGAAGTTTCCAGGCCAGCAAATGAATCACACAGTGTTCCTGCCTGCCACAGCCCTCCTCGAGGCTCTGTGCTGTGGGAGCTGCTTCCCATCCATCAGTTTTGCTTTTCAACTTTTGATCAGAATCTGGATGGGGCATGCAATAGGTCCCTGTAAGGCTTATGCAGAATATCTACCTAGGACTGCTGCCAGATGCCATAGGGATGAGGGAGAGGGCACCAACCTTCTCCACCCTTGATCACTCTGACACAACGCAGTTAACAAGAGAAGGCTCATTTGGGAAACACAGCCCTCCTCACTCTTTGGTTTAGACAGCATCTCACTATGTAGCCTCAGTTTGCCTAGAACTCACTATGTAGACCAGGCTGGCCTTGAACTAGCAAGAGACCTGCCTCTGCCTCCCAAGCACTAGAATCAAAGGCCTGCACCACCACCTTTGGTCTGACACAGTATCTCTGGGTCTAGACACTAAAATAACAAGAGAAGACAAGGGGTCAGAAGTGCTATTTATTCAATGCCTGCTGCATGCCATGCACAGCTTAGGCAGCTCATGAGTGTGGTCTGATTCATGAGGGTGATGATGTCTTTATTTTACAAAAAAGAAACTCAAATCAGCTAAGAAAATGGCCAAGTTCATCTCAAGCCTATAATCTCAGCACTAGGAAGGTGGAGGCAAGAGGACCAGGTGTTCAGGGTCAGCCTGGGCTACAGAGTGAATTCAAGGCTATCCTGGTACATGAGACCATGTCTCAAACATCAAAAAAGAACAAAAGACATAAATTTTACTACTTCCTCCTTTAAAACCTCTTTCTACCCCCTCATGAGCCTCTCTCTGCTTTCCTGGTTTTAAACATACTCATGGCCACATAATGTTCATATATAAACCTATTGTCAAGAATAATTAGTATAGCCTAATAAATCTTTGCTTTGTTCATTCTGTATTTGAGACAGGGTCTCTTTTTGTCACCTTGTCTGACTTGGAACTCACTGTATAGACCAGTTTGAACTCACAGAAATGCACCTGCCTCTGCTTCTGGAGTGATGGGATTAAAGGTGTATGCTGCTATGCCTGGCAAAAAAAAAATTATAAATATTTGTTAAAATATAAAAATCTAAACAAGCAAAAAAAGTACAAAGAAACAGATGAAATGAATGAAAATAAAATACTTTGTTTAACCCAGTACATACAAAACACTCTTGTTGCAGCCAAGAATAGATGTAACAGTTATGAAAGCAATAAACCAGGTTTTTCTGGTCCTAAGTCTTTGAAATCTGGTGTGTTTCACACTTAGTGTGCATCTCAGGTTGAGCTGTTCAGCCACCGCACATGGTCACAGCCTGGGCACCTTGGTGCTGGGAGTCTAGTCATTCAAAGGCCCAGCTGCAGTGGCATTAGCCCAGGGGGGCAGGTGGGAAATGCAGAATCTAAGACAGCCAGCAGCAGAGAATGTCTTCAGCAAGCAACTCAGGATGCTCCTGTGTGTAACTGAGGCACCATGCTTCTTACCTTCCTGAGGGGAGCCCAAGAACCCTTTGGAATAGCTGGGGTCTCCTTACCAGGAAAAAAAAATATGAATATGCAAATGCACAACAAAGTTGAGTTTACAATTTCAGAGACTACCCCCCCTAGTTCTTGGAAGCCCCGCCACGGCCCTTTGATTCCACATGAAGACCCTGGTACTGGAGGAACTGAGAAAGAAACACAGTTGGTACATTAACAAATAAAAGCCGCTTCTGCTGCTCTGTGTGCAAGACAGGCTGAGTGAGCAGCCCTACTGCCTGAGGAAGGAGTCAGACTGCTGTGTATTGTACTTTCTCTCCTTGTAGCCCTGCAGCCTCCAGGGGAGGAACAGAGTCAGTGAGACATACAGACATGTATGGAGACATAGACATTATAGAGAAGTAAAGAGGGAATGGCTCCAGTGGTTATTCAGGCGGAGAAGTCCCACAATATGCTGAAGAGCAAGTGCAATTTAGCCCAAGTCTGAGGATGTGATCAAGTGTAGGCAAGAGTAAAACCCTGGTCGGAGGCTGGCTGAAGACAAGCAATGATTATCCAGGTGAAACAGAGAGCAAGGGCTGACCCCCTCTTTCTTCTTTCTCCTCCTTTTCCCTGAGAACTTCAATGGCTGAGATGATGTCTAGTCTGCTTCACTGAATGCAGGGTCTCCAACACTAACCTCACTCAGTCATCCCAAAGACACATCAGGATCAGTGCTTAATACAGGGAACACAGCAAACAGGCCACCACAGAACTTTAGGCCCAATGTGAGGCCCTTACCCTGAGCTGGCCCCCTACTCATGTTCTACTCAGACCCTTTGAGTCTCCAAGACAGTTCAGACCCCCACATCCCACCCTGGAGGTCCTTACCTGGGGCTCCCTAGCACACAGTTCTGTAGTTCCTTTGGGAGATGTTCCCAGGTTTGGTGCATCCTCAGCTGGTCCTCTCTCCCCTAGGCTGACACTCACCTGGATGCCCTTCCTACCTTAGCAAAGCAGCCATAGGGGTCCTGGGGCATCCTTCCTGCCTTCTTCCTGCTCTTTCATGCTCAACCACGGGGTAAATATTTCCAATGTTCCAGACCAGTGTCTATCACAGTGCAAGCGAGCAAGCAAGCTCTCTGTTAAAGAAAGAACAATTAGCCAGGCGGTGGTGGCACATGCCTTTAATCCCAGCACTCGGGAGGCAGAGCCAGGAGGATCTCTGTGAGTTCAAGGCCAGCCTGGTCTACAGCGTGAGATCCAGGAGAGGCACCAAAACTACACAGAGAAACCCTGTCTCAGAAAAAAAAAAAAAAGTACAATTAGAATAAAACAGAAGAAACATCACATTGTGGCCACATAAGCTCTTCCTGCGCTGAAGTTTCCATGTGCCCCATTTCATCTGGGAAGGGCTGGTTTATCTCTTGTCACAGTGACACTGGCAGTAATGTGGTCCTACATAATCATGCTAGCACCCAGGCCAGATTCTAAACCACATGCTCATCTTCCTGAGGGTTTCTTACTGGGTTACCTCTGCAGTATCCTCACTGACTCAACTCAGACATAGCATAGCACCTCTTCAGAAGACTTCTCTATCCTCTGATCCACAAAAACATGGTGTCAGCAAAGTCTGAGACTTACAACCAGGAAGTAGTTTAATGAGCTCCTTGGCTATGCCTCCTCAGAGACACAGAAAGGTAAGAGTCCTCCCACAGTCAGGCTGTGGTGGCGCAGGCCTTTAATCCTAGCACTCAAGAGGCAGAGCCAGGTGGATCTCTGTGAGTTAGAGGCTAGCCTGGTGTACAGAGCAAGTTCCAGGACAGGCTCTGAAGTTACTCAGTGTCTCAAAAAACAAAAAAACAAAACAAACAAACAAAAAAGAGTCCTCCCACAAAGTGGCTTTTTGAGGGTTCTATTTTTCATCTCTGGGGGAAAAATCTTTCCCACAAGCTCCACCCCTGTTCAATAGGATGTATACATCTAATTGTCCAGGACTGCCTTGCATCCTTGGTTTAACCAATGGCTGACAGAGGAATGGTTACTGCTAGACTGACATGAACCAATCAGAATTCATCCTCTGTAGCTGGGGCCAGGCTTCACAGGAACACAAGGCCACCATTTTGAAGGTTTGGCTTCCAGAGGAGAGGGACCCCTTCTCTTTTGTATTCCAGCAATCTACTGCTTTCTCTGTAGGGTGAAAAGGGCCAAGGAAAAAACACCATGCACCTGACTAGACCCAAGACCTGGGCCAAGGAAAAACACCCTAACCCTGACTTGACTCCAGAACTAGGGACTGAAATCCCACCAATCCCTGAGTTTGCTCCAGAATCAGGCTGCAGAATTTCATCATTCCCTGAGCACAGAATCCCACCAATCCATGAGGTCCCTGATCACAAAAAAACCACCATTCCTTGAGCACAGAATCCTACCAGTCCCTGAGCATGAAATCCCACCAATTGCAAGCCACCCAGGAAAACTCCTTCCCCCTCCCCCAAAACATCCTATGTAAGGTCTGTACTCTGTTCATTTGGCTGCTGCTACTTCTGCTGGCTCACTTACGCATTAATCCTAGCAATGGAAACGTCACTGTCTCCCTGAATCAACCCCATGCCCATTTCCTCTCACCAACCCACTCCCTTTCTCCCACCCGTGTTCCTCCCTACCCCTCAACCTTCCTAGAAAATCTCTCAGTTCTACTCTGTAACCAAATCTGCTTACAGCCCTCTAAAAATTATTTTCCAAGGTTCCTCAGGAATACAGGACAGCAATCGCCTGGTCTACTGTAAGCGATCAAGTTAAGACTCTTCCCCTGCTACATGACCAGAGGACCCGTTCTTCAGTCAACCCCAAACTACCCCCTCAACAGAGACCCTCCTCAGCAGAAAAGGCTATAACACTGCGTCCTGCATTTTTAAAATATCCTCTCAGAGTAAGGTGTAATCTTTTCCTGTCAAAAGACTACATTTCCCAGCTTCCCTTGCAGACAAAAGCCATCATTAATACTCCTATAAGGGTGTCACATCTCATCTTCTGTAGGCATTTTGGCCATCCACACATGTGGATGAGAAAAACTCCCCTCGACGAGAATAAACATGGTCCTGCATAAGGACAAACCAACCTCTCTTTCTACTTTCCTTTTCTCTACAGCTTCCCTAAATAATCTAACGGGAATGGTTAGTCTCTCATGGTCTAGAAGAAAACCAAACCTCAGAGGTTATCAACTGGCCCAAGCCCTGGGGAATTGGCAGGACCAAGCGTGGGGCCTGGTTGTCCTGTGCCCAGCTGAGCCCGATGGTGCTAGAATCTACTGGTGTCAAGGATACCCAGGATCCTCATCCTCACCCTCAAGTGCTTTCCCTCTGTTAACTGTTAACAAAGCAGCCTGATTGAAGCTGTGATAAATAATAGTCAGAGCTCAAGTTCAACCTGCCAACCCATCAGCAGTTTTGACACCTCGATTCCCAGCCATCTGGTAACTACTAAAAGGTATACTATTTTGAAGCCTTAATTTTACCTTTCTCAAGAGAGGAACATTGATGGGAGAAAGGTGGGCAACCACTGAAGACATGTACCAATTACCGCGTGACTCTCTTGAATGACACATTTGCACTGACTGTCCTTCTGGGCAAGGAGCCCTGTCCCCTGGATGAGCCAGCTTGACTGCCACCCAGTGTAGATGAATAATTGCCTAGCTCCACCCTGCTTTCCCACTTGGGGGGATGAAAGCTTGCTTAAGGTTAGTGTCATGTCAGTCTAAAAGTTTCCAATATCACTCAGGAACAAGTGTGTGTGAATGTGTGTGTGTGTGTGTGTGTGTGTGTGTGTGTGTGTGTGTGTGTGTGTGTATGTCTGTGTGTGTGTCTGTGTGTCTGTGTGTGTCTGTGTGTGTGTGTCTGTGTGTGTGTGTCTGTGTGTGTGTGTGTCTGTGTGTGTGTGTGTCTGTGTGTGTGTGTGTGTGTGTATGTGGTGTGTGCCTGTGCATGCGCTTTTGGCATGAAACGTGCCCATTGTGATGATGCCTGGGAGAAGAACGTGACCTAGTGGGAGAAATTGAAGAAGCCTTGGTAGCAGGACCACACTGAAGGGCAGAGGTCAGACAGTGTATGGGGGAATGACATCTGCAGATCTGCAGGGAGTTGGCATGGAGCATTTTGCCTGGGACAGTGAGGAAGGAGCAGTTAGCCTGGGAGAAAGCCACTGAGGGTTTAGAAAAGTTGTGTTGTGGTAAGGTACACATAAGAGTCGATCCTTTAACGTCTACATGTCCATCTGCATGAAATGCATCCATGGTGTTGTGCAACCTGCAGACACCACTGACTACTCCAAAACATTACGTCATCCCTGCAGAAGGCCCTGTGCCCTCTGCACAGTCATTCCCCTGCGCTCACTCCTCCAGCCCTGGCAACAGCCAGCTGTGCTGTCTCTCTGGATCTGCCAGACCTGGACACATCGTAGAAAAGGAGGCCCACAACCAGGGGAAGTAGGGCACACCTGTGACCCCAGCATTGAAAAGTTCGAGAGGATTGAAGGTTTGAGGACAACCCAAGTTATATAGACAGATCCTGTCAAGAAAGAGACTGTGGGGAGGGAGGGAGGGAGGGAGGGAGGGAGGGAGGGAGGGAGGGAGGAGAGAGGGACTGAAAAGGAGGGAGGGAGGGGGTACAGGGAGACTGTTTACAACACCTGTATCCCCACCTTCCCACTGGCAATGCAGGAGCTTCCTCCTCATCCTTGCTCATCCTTAGTATTTCGCATTCTTTGAAATTTGATGTTAGTTCTTTTTAACTGGAGGGTTTTCTACTGAGTGCCAGTGTGCATTCACTGGGTCACTGGTACAGATAGTGGGAAGCAGATAGCCTGGCCAACAACTTGTGGGAGTCAGTCAGGTTTGGTAGGAAGAGTCTTTACTTGCTGAACCATCTCACTGTTATCGAGTATCACCCCCCATCCCCGCCCACCCACCTTCCTCTTTGTAAAATGGGGATGTTACTATATATCTATGAGTTTCTGAGTATCTCTGGGAGACGGATAAAGGAGGACCCTGAGGATCTATGTAGATGCCAGCATGCAGTGGCTACTCATGAACAGACCTCCCTTCCTTAGGGCAACCAGTGAAAAAAGGAAAGTCCAAGTAACAAGAACAGCCACTTCTTGTTAGTCTAGCCTTGTTTGTGGGCATGTTTGCTAATGGGAAGGTGGCCTCTAGTGTGGACCAGAAACCTGCCACCAACATGCCCCCTCTGGTTGATCTGAGACCTTGGTCGAGTCATCTCAGTTTCCCCAGGAATTCCTGTGTTCAGCCTACCTTGGGGGCTACTGACTGGATTTGTCCCATGGGGCTGCTTTAACAAAATGCCGCAAATTGCTTGGGCCTCCCCAAAACAAAGCTTGCTTTCTACCTATTCTGATGACCAGAAGCCTAAAATCATGGCACCACAACTCTCTGAAGCCCCTGAAGGTGTTTTATTTGCCTTGGTGGAGCTTCTGGTGGCTGCAGATAACCCTTGACTGACAGAGACAGTGTTCTAGTCTCTGACCCTGACCATCACCCAGCCTGTACTATAAAAGCTCCTGTTTTGTAGAGTTGCCAACCAGTAGATTACAGCCCACCCTAGCCCAGCGGGATCTCATCTTGGTTGCCTCTCTCTACAATGGCCCCATTTTCCTTCACAGGAGCTGAGTCAGGACTTTGGCACATCTTTTTAAGGCATGTAGCATTGGTTCCACTCAGGTATAGAATCTGGTTTTGCAAAGCATGGCAATTAGATAGCCAGGGCAGAACACAAAATCATGAATGTAAATTCAAGTGCTGTCCCCGAACAAGTGAGAGCCTTCACAGGAAATCTGCCTTTGGATAAATCTCATTTGTTCCCATTTAGCTTTTAAATTCATTAGGGGCTAGGACACAGCTGGGTCAGAGAGTGCTTGTCTAGCGTCTAGTATGGTGGAGCCCTGGATTGACTCCCTTATTACCTGGAGCTGGAAGAGTATAACAATTTAAAATGATAAACCAGATGAGCTATAGAGGTGGCTCAGTGGATAGGAACATTGGGTCCTTTTCCAGAGGACCTGGGTTTGATTCCTAGCATCTATCTATACGGTGGCCATGGTGGCTCCCAACCATCTATAACTCCTGTTTTGGGAAATCAAATACCTTTTGACCTCCATGGGCACCAGGCATACACATGGTGCACATACATCCATATGGGCAAAACATTCATGCACATGAAACAAATAAATCTAAAAAACAATTCTTTTCGAATGACAAGCCAGGACTGGAGAGGTGATTCAGTCAGTAAAGCACTTGGTGCACAAGATGGGGGCCTAAGTTTGGATTCCCCAGCACCCATGTAAAACCCAGGTGCAGCAATGTTCATCCGTTACCCCAGTACTGAAGAGGTAGGACTAAGACAGGTAGATTCCTGGAGCTCACTGGCCAGACAGCCTAGCCATAACAGAGAGCTCCAGGACAGTGAGAGACCCTGTCTCAAAAAATAAGGTAGAGAGAGAGCCAACCTCTGGCCTTCTCACATACATATATGTACCTGCAAACATGTGTGTGTGCACATTCACACAAACAATTAAAGCATACTTTTTTTTTCAATATAGATATAACATCCACCTACATATTATAAAAGGTCTGAATTGGACATATGCAAATTTCAACTAATTGTGTATGACTGATGGAGTTGGATTTGATATATTTTTTTCCCTTTTGCTTCTCTGAGTTTCCAAGACTTCCGGCAATAAGCATAGATTGCCTTTATAAAAGCCATAACCATCTTCTCCTTGCTTGCTTGATGTGTTGATTAGAGCCCGGATGTGTGGAACTGCTGGCTCACGGGGAGCTACCGGCTGGAGCCTGTCACAGATATCTTTCCTGGGAAATGCTATTTCGTCCATGGCTCCACAGAGCCCACACCACCGCCCCCATGGTTCTCTCTGCCCCAGCCCCCAACAGCTGCCTGGCTCAGATGGGAAAGGCACCCAGTGTGGCACTGGCCACTGTGTGCACAGGAGAGGCGCTAGGATGGAGAATGAGGTACCGTGGCTCCTGATCGCTTTCCCTGATTTACATCAATTTACATTCTGCTCTCGGTAATCTACATGAAAATCAGACAGCCGCCATCTATTCCACTAGTTTGCAGTGGTCCATGGAGGCTGGAGGCTCGGAGGAGGAACCCAGCGGGCCTCCTCACATCCCAAACCCTGGGCAGATTAATTTGTCAACCAAAACAAGAGCTGGCATTGTAATCAAGGCTTCCTAGCACTCTGTTCCTGTCCCCAAATTGGATAGATAAATGGATATTTGTGGCTTATTAACCTGAATGTGTAGTCTGTCTTCATTTTCTGTTTCTTTCCATGAAGAATCTTCGAAGATGGCACTGTCCTTTCCATCCTCCCTCCAGCAGCAACTAGCTGAGGTCTTCCATGTGCCAGGCCACTGGGTGCAATACCCTAAGGGACGGCCAGTGCCTCTGGGCTCAGTTCACACTTGGGCTTGATGTTCTGGCTCTTGGCTTGTTCTTCAAAACAAGTTTCAAGGTAAGTTGTTCCCAGTGGCCTATACCCAGTGGCCTGCATACAAAGTGACAGATACTGGCATACTGTCCCCGCAAACCTCCATGGTAAAAAAGATACAGGACATTTTTTAGTGTCCCCAGAGGTATATTCAAGCTCCCACCCAGTCAATATCTCCAGCCCATTGGACAACCATGTCCTGATTGCTTTCTCCACTCTATACAGGGGGCTATACATAAGTAGACATGAAAGAGAATACCCAGAATTCTATGCAGAGGGTGTTCAAACACGATCAGAATGTAATTGGTGATCACCATATATGGGAGATTTATCTATGTTGCATAAATTAGTAGCTGTTCTACCTCTGTGTAATATGTAATCATATGTATGCACCATGATGTACTTTCCCACACTCCAGCAGATGGACATTTTGTTGTTTCCAGTTAGGGACAGCTGTCACCCAGCTCCAAGCACTGGTCTTGTGGCTGGTATATGCCCAGAGATGTCACGGTGGTACTAAGAATCAGCCTGGATCAGCCTGAGTCGATTTTGCCCTCCTTGTTTTCGGAATTCTGCCTCTTGGGTTCCTGGCTCCTGGCCTCTTCTTCTCTGCCTTCCTCTGCCAACATGTTGAATGACGTGACTACCCCTCATACAGCCTCCTAGCTAGAAATTCCGCCCTGGGAGTGTCACCCACATCTCTGCTTCTCTGTAGAACCAGCTAAATCCAGTTTGCAGTTTTTCCAACATCCACTGATTCTGCATCCCAGCCTTGGCCCAGGATGGACACCTATGAAGGTCAGTTTTGTATTGTCAATTTAATTAGACTAAGAAGCATGTAGGGCATTGCTGAGGCACAGCCCCTAGGTATGTCTGTGAGAGCTTTCCCAGAGAGAATTGATTGAGGACTTATACCCAGCCTGGGTGATAGGCCACACCATGCTCATCAGCTCTCCTGTCTCCCAACTGGACTGAATAAAAAGGGTTAAGGAGAGAGAACCAGCTCTCCCACTTCTCTTCTTCCCGATCTACTTGCCTCCATCTTACTGGTACTGGTTCTGACTTACTTGCAGTAATATGATCTGGCTGGCTTCTTCACATAGAATGGGCTGCATCTGCTTGTCCCCACAGGTGTCAGCAAGCCACACTGCAGGCACCAGGTGAGGATACAGGGGACAGGGTGGACCAGGGTGGAGAGGACGCTGCAAACTCACTGGAAGTGGCTGTCATTGGGAGGCAGGACTTCTGCCTGCCCTTGGCTTCTAACCTCCCGGAGATGGATCACTCATGGATCAGGCCTCAGATACAGCCAGTGCTTAATTGACACTTGCTGACAAAAACAAAGACGACAACAACAACACACACACACACACACACACACACACACACACACACACACACACACACCAAAAAGGGTAAGAAGAAAAAGAGTTGTTTAGAGCATTATATAAAGTGTAGAGTACCATCCATACATATTCTGTTGGCACATCAGACCTCTCTGCCAGTCACTTCTTGAACTGAAGCTGTGGCCCAGGTCCTGTTTCCACCTTGGAAAGGCTTTGCATGGTCCACATTCAACAACTGTTCCTGGCTTCCCTTGACCTCCCTTAGCACAGTAGAGCCAAGTCACCCTCCAAGGGCAAGGCCCTGCCGTGAAGAGCTCATAGGCTGTGTAATAATTAGACTCTCCACCATGGCCCAAATTCCCGCTCCCCTCTAACCCAGAGAATGCCTGGAGAACATCACATTGCCTTCTGTGGTGCTTCCGGAATCTTCCAATGGGGAGGAGTCCTCCTTCTTATCTCTCCAGATAGTGATTAAAGCTTGAAGAAGAACCCTGAGATCTGGCTGGGACCTTAGCTTATCACCTAATCAAGCAGGGGGCTGCTGCCCCCTGACATTCATGGGGAAGTGCATCCTTCAAAGCCTTCTATATTTTTGAAGTGTTTAATAATAAAAAGGGGAAGAGCTGTCTGTGTTTACATATAAAGTGGTCCCACATTCCTGCCCTGTGGAACACAGAGAATTCTGAAGCCAGCAGCTACCTGGCCCCATTCCCTGCCCCTGCCTTATTACAGAGCAAGGAAGCCAAATTTCCTTCTCATGTCTATAAATAAAGTGCTCCGTCCACAGGCAATTAGGTGGAAGCATTTTCCAACCAGTGCGTATATGAGTTTCATTTCTCCAGCAATGTTTCGTCAGAGGAGACGTGAGTTTCAGCCCACAGCTATGTGGTAGAGCAGGATTCTTTCCCCAGCACCCACCTCCTTCTGCCCGTGCCTCAGCCTGGGGTTATGTAGAAATTCTGCTTAGGAATAGGTAAGCATGTTCCAAAACCAGTCCTTCCTTCCTTCCTTCCTTCCTTCCTTCCTTCCTTCCTTCCTCCCTCCCTCCCTCCTTCCCTCCCTCCCTCTCTTCCTGTTTTTTCTTTTCCTTTTTAAAATTTTTAGATTTTTGAGGTAGGGTCTCAGACAACCCATGGCATCCTGGAACTTACTCTGTAGCAGAGGTTGGCCTTGAATCCCTGTTTCTCTTGCCTCTACCTCTAAATGCTGGGATTACAGATGTATACTACCACTGTCCCCTGGTTCCTGAATTTTTTCAATTCAAGTCTTGCTGAAAGGTATGGGATTATGTCTGGTCTTCTGGGAGGGGTGGCAGATTTACTTTTCCTTCTTTAAAAGATTTTTTTTTTAAATTTTATGAGTATGAGTGTTTTGCCTGCATACATAGATGTGCAGCATCCATGTGCTAATGCCTGAAGAGGCCAGAAGAGGGGGTTGGATCTCCTGGAATGGATTTACAGATTGCAGCGAGCTTTCATATGGGTGCAGGGAACCAAAGCCAGATCCTCTGCAGGAACAGCAAGTGCTCTTAATCATCACTGAGCCAGCTCTCCAGCTCTCCTGTGAGAGCTATCTTTAAAGTGTATTAACAGGCATTAAGGGTGCAAATTATATAACTCACTCATCATTTTCCTGCACGCCCCATTTCAGTTTTTACCTAGTCTGCCAGGCAGCACAACACCCATGGTTAGTGCCTAGGAGCCCTCTATTTTCCAAACGGCTGATTTTACCTTTGATTAGTTTTACTGAAAGTGATTTCAATATAAGCCTTACCAGGACCCAGGAGTCAAAACCAACAAGGTCACTGTGAGTCTGAGGCCAGCCAGGGCTCCACAGTAAAACCCTGTCCTCCCCATTCTCCAAACAGACAAAGCAACTACAAGGACTTGGGTTTTCCTGTGTTATCTTCAGGAAGTCTGACAGCAGAGAAACCACAGGGTTGGGCTGGCCATGCAGTCCAGGCAGAGCATGTGTGAGGCTTAAGGTTGGATCCTCAGCACTGGGAGACAGAAACAGAGTCTTACTGTAGTATGAATCTTAAGAGGTCTTATTAATAAAATCAATCCTGAGGCCAGTTATTGGGGTGAATAATGGAAGATCAGAGAGACAGAACAAGCCACAGCTTCCTCACCTGATCTTGTTTCCTCAGACAGCAAGCTTCTGAGTCCTCATCCAAATGAATCTCAGCTGAACTGTGCTGCTCAAAGCCTGAATGCTTAACCAGCCAAATGCTGCTAGTTTCTGGTCTTCACGTCTTATATATCTTTCTCTTCCTGCCATCACTCCCTGGGATTAAAGGCGTGTGTCTCCATGCTGGCTGTATCCTTGAACACACAGAGATCTGCCTAGCTCTGTCTCCCAAGTGCTGGGATTAAAGGCATACAACCACCACCTCCCAGCTTCTGCTATGGCTTGCTCTGACCCATTTTCTAACCACCATTTTTGGCTCTGTATCTAGTGGCTGTCTGTTCTCTGACCCCAGATAAATTTATTAGGGTGTACAATATTTTGGGGAACACAATACCATCACATCTTACAACCGTCTTTGTGTTTAGTGGCTGCCATTCTTGGAATCAACGCTTGGGACCTGGAGTGACAGAAGACCGGAGTCTCGAGAAAGATGGGAGGAAACTGACCTTCCTGAAGCGTGGACTATACACCAGGCCTTACATAAACCCTCTCAGAGACTTCTGCTTTTCTGGTTTAATCGGGACAACAGGGTGGATGGTGGAGTGAGTTGGAGCCAAGTGCCTCAGCCTGCAGAGCTAGTGTGAGTGAGCTCCACGCTGTCACTCTTCTCTGCAACTAGAAACAGAGAAAGGGCATCCAGCAGTAAAACAAGCCTGTCAAAAGTCGTCCATGGGAAAGGCAGATGGCTGTTTGGCCAATGTTCACAGGAAGGTCCAAGGAAAGTAGACTTCAGTGGATAGGTAGTATATAGCAAGCCAAAGGCACTGTCCATCCATCCATCCACCCATCCATCCACCCATCCATCCATCCATCCATCCATGCACCCATCATTCATCTGCCCATCTGTGCTGGCTAGTTTTATATCAACTTGATACAAACTAGTTATCAGACAGGAGGGAGCCTCAGTTGAGAAAATACCTCTGTAAGATGGACTGTAGGCAGGCTGGTAGGGTATTTTCTTAATTAATGATTGATGGGGGAGGGACCAACCTATTGTGGTGCCATTCATGGGCTGGTGGTCCTGGGTTCTATAAGAAAGCAGACTGAGAAAGCCATGGGGAGCAAGCCACTAAACAGCACTCCACCATGGCTTCTGCGTCAGCTCCTGCCTCCTGGTTCCTGCCCTGTATGAGTTCCTGCCCTCACTGCTTTTGATAATGACCTGTTTGTTTTATGGAACTGTGAGTGAAATAAACCCTTTTCTCCCCAAGTTGCTTTTGGTCATGGTGTTTCATCACAGCAATAGTAACCCTAATTAAGACATCATCTAGGGCTGGAGAGATGGCTCAGAGGTTAAGAGCACTGGCTGCCCTTCCCAAGGTCATGAGTTCAAGTCCCAGCAACCACATGGTGGCTCACAACCATCTATAATGAGATCTGGTGCCCTCTTCTGGCATGCAGGCATACATGCAGGCAGAACACTGTGTCCACAATAAATAAATAAATCTTAAAAAAAAAAAAAATGAAGCCTCAAAAAAAAAAAAGACATCATCTATTTATCCAACCTCCATCAATTCAAATATCCATCCATGTATCCATTATTCCATCCATGTATCCATCCATCCCTCCATCCCTCCATCCCACCCATCCATCCAATACTTTCTAATTCTACCACACAGTAAGACCCCTCATTTTCCCACATGGAGCTCTAGAGTGTGGAAGACCTTTCTAATTTCTCTAAATTGTTCCTCACATAAGGCAGCCATTGGACACCAATGCATTTGGCAATGAGTGACCAGCTGAGGGCAGTTAGCTTAGAGAGACTCAACTGAGGGTCTCTGGCCATCAATGTCACTAATGGACAGAGGGACAAAGGCCAGCATGCTCAAGAACAGACCCCTAGCAAAGAAAGAGAGAGAAAGAACACCAGTCATGTTAGATTAAAGCCCACCTTCAAGGTTTCATTTAGATTCAAATTGCCTTCTTAAAGGCCTCAACAGTCGAGTGTAATACATGACTGTAACCCCATCATTCTAGACACTAAGGCAGGAGAATCAGCTTGAGTTATAGACCAGCCTGGGCTGCAGAGTGATAATTACTTGGTATGAGCTACCTCTTTAGTCCACAGGACAACTCCAGAGGCAGAGACCATCCACTCTGTTCTGTAAGGTTGGAGCAGATATATTGTGGCTTGCTCCACGACACATGGAGAAAAGAGGAACACGTACAACCCAGAAATACCATCCTATGCACACCTTCCCAAAGTCATTCCATCAAGACCTGGAAGCCCTCATGTCTGTTTCATGGATGCTGACAAGACAGGAGACCCCAGAGTCAGCAACAAAGATTATTACTCCAGCAAACAGAGTGGGCAGTGTTGCCATGCTCCCTTGCTTCCCTTAGCATCCCACTGGCCAGTGCACATGGTAGGTCCTTCTTATAGGAAAGGAACTCTGAGATTAGGGACCACCCTTTTATAATGAGTAAGAGAGAAGCTGGTTCTCATCATAGAAAGAGACAGAACTACATGCTTTAGGCTGGCTCACTAAAAACCCCACCCTGAAAAGAAAAAAATCCTGCTGAGGGACGCTCATCTTAAACATAGCCCACACTTAGAAGGGATCTTTCCTTGTTTTCTTCTGGGAGGGCCAGGGACTCACCTACCATGTTTCCTGCAGTATTCTTAAAGCCTACAGTAGAATTCAGTCACGGACAAGCACTTGGGGGCATATAAATGCAATGCAAGAAGGGTCCCAACTCAAAGGGCCAGAGGCTCTGAGAGGTTGTCCATGGTGGGGAACACCAGTCAGGGAGCTTCCCAAGGCTTTGGAAACAAACTTGCTCCTTCTGGGATGAATACTAGGGCACAAGTGTTGAGTGACTCAGTACTGTGCTTCCAACATGAGGTCTGCCTTTGTAGTGGCCTCTGAGAACATCAATGGGACACCACAGTGAGATTGCAGGGGAAGCCTGTGGTTTTCATGATGGAAAGTATTATTAATACATATGTGTGTGTTTAAAAAAAAGAAACCAACAACTAAAGCAGGAAATAACCACTCTCATTGAATGGTCAAGGGCTGTATGAGCTCAGGAGTCAGACCATCTGCGCTCAGTCTTGCCACTATCTGCCTGCCTCACTGGCCTGAGCAATGGAATTGCCAGTGCCCCCACAGCAGGGGGAGGAAGATGAGCAGAGGATGAAGGGCTCTGTGGCAGCTTGAAGGAGTTCACAGAGTTTGCAAGTAAGACATAGTCCTCTCAGGCTGTTGAGTTCAAGCTTTGCCCCAAGGCTTGAGGCCAGGTTGCATGCTGCCTGTGGAGGCCTCTTAGCCTCTTGAGAGCACCCACCGCTGGAGCAGGAGAGACGTGAGGCAGAGCTGGAAGAGAACAGAGGAGACCTAGGGAGCACTATAGGAGGTGGGACAAAGAGGCTTCTTCCCAGAAGACCACAGAGGAACTTGGTGGCCAAAGGGACATTGCTGGGGTGGGTGAGGCTCTGATGCTGGCAGAGATGCTTGGGAGAAAGAGGCTGCCCATTAGCTGAGTGGAGGGGACACATTCCCAAACCTCTAGAACTTGCCTTAGAGACAGACAGCAGCAGTGACAGTAACATGAGGAAAGGTGACCCTAAGGACAATGGGCTCCTTCCCCAGGCTTAGTGGGGTTATCTTTTTTCCTTTTCTTTAACATCTACTTATTTATTGTGTGTGTGTTTGTGTGTGCATGCCATGGCTCCTGTTCTGTGGATCCTGGGGATTCTGGGTCAGGGAATGCACACTCTGCCTTTTCCTGGGAGGAGACCCACAGGTAAACGTGAGCAGACCTGGTGCTCGGTGGCGTGTGCCTGGTGGAGCCCCTCCTGCCTTCCTGGCTGTGCTGGTGCTTGGAGTGAAAAAGAAAGCAGGGGCTGGCTGGGTGGCCCAGTGGGTAGTGGGGACTTTCAAAAGCCTGCAGATCTGAGTTCAGTCCCTGAACCCGGGGTGGAAGGAATGAGTGACTCTTGTCCTCTGAACTCTACACGTGCTGTGGCACACACACAGTCTAATTAATTAAAAGACAAAAAGGGAGGGGAGGGGGGAGGGGGGAGGCGAGCGGAGGGGGAGGGACGGGAGGAAAGGGGAGAGGGAGGAGGGGAGGGAGGGGGGGGGGAGGGGGGAGGGAGGGAAGGGGGAGGGGATGGGGAGGGAGGGAGGAGGGAGGGAGGGGGAGGGAGGGGCGGAGGGAGGAGGAAGGAGGAGGAAAGGAGGAAAGGAGGGATGGGAGGGAGCGAGGGATGGAAAGGAGGGAGGGAGAGAGGAACGGAGGGGAGGGAGGGAGGAGGGAGAGAGGAACGGAGGGGGAGGGAGGGAGGGAGGGAGGAAGGGAGGGAGGAAAGAGGGAGGGAGGGAGAGGCGGAGGGGAAGGAGAGAGGGGGAGGAGGGAGGAGGAGGAGGAGGAGGAGGAGAGGGAGGGGAGAGGAGGGGAAGGAGGGAGGGAGGAGGGAGGGAGGAGGGAGGAGGGAGGAAGGAAGGGAGGAGGAAAGGAGGGAGGGAGGGAGGAGGAAGAGAGACGGAGGGAGGAAGCGGAGGGAGGGAGGGAGGGAGGGAGGAAGAGGGAGGAGGGAGGGAGCGAACGGAGGGGGAGGGGAGGGAAGGAGGGGGAGGGGGGAGAGAGAGGGAGGAGGAGAGGGGAGGAGGAGGGAGAGGAACGGAGGGGAGGAGGGAGGAGAGGAGGAGGAGGAGGGAGAAGAGGAGGAAGAGGAGGGAGGGAGGGAGGGAGGGAAGGAGGAGGGAGGGAAGGAGGAGGGAGGGAGGGAAGGAGGGAGGGAGGAGAGAGGAACGGAGGGGAGGGAGGAAGGAGGAAAGGGAGGGAGGGAGGGAGGGCGGGAGGGAGGAAGGAAGGGAGGAAGGAGAGGGAGGGGAGGGAGGGGAGGGAGAGAGGAACGGAGGGGGAGGGAGGGAGGGAGGGGGAGAGGAAGGAAGGGAGGGAGGAAGGGAGGGAAGAAAGGAGGGAGGGAGGGAGAGAGGGAGGGAAGGAGGGAGGGAGGGAGGGAGAGAGGAACGGAGGGGGAGGGAGGGAGGGAGGGGGGGGGGAGGGAGGGAGGGAGGGAGGAGGAGGCCCAGAAAGAGTGAATGAAGAATCAGCAGCCCTGCTTTGTACCTGCTCCCAGACTCCACTTCAGGGTGGGATTCCTCTGTCTGAGCTCCTGGACTTGTTCAAGGAAGTGGGTCACAGGAGGCCTCTCAGGAACACAGTCTCCTCTGGAGACATTGAATTCTAGGTCACCACTACCTGTTTGTCCCCGAAGCAAGAGCTTAGGAAGGCCCTGGCTGTTGTGGAGGTAGATTGGCTGGGTATGGATGCACTGTGAATCCAGAAGCCCACCCTATCCCTAAGCGCCCTGTGTATGTTTTGGTCCCAGTATCCAGGCCATCCCTTGGAGAAGGTGCCATTTCCAGACTCACCCAGAAGACAGTCAGGCATCTTTAAGGTGGGCTGGAGCTTTTGTCACCAGCAAAGAGTTAGGGTTGGCCAACTCTGGCCATCCTACAGACTTCCTTCTACTGCTCCAGGGATTTGATTAGGATGAACCAAAAACCAGGAGTTTTAATTCCAGCACTTAGAAGATGGAGGCAGGTGAATCAGAAGTTTAAGGCCATCCTCAGCTACATAAGTTTGAGGCCAACCTGTGCTACATTAGCCCTTATTTCTAAAAATAATAACACATTAATTCAAATAAATCAATATTTAACTCATTAAAAAAGAGTGAGCCAGGCTGCTGCTCTCAGGGCGGGTGACATAAAGCCCTTGGGCTGGAAAATACACCCTCTGTTTACTCTCACCCAGAAAGTGGAAGTGACTAGCCCAAGGTCACCCAGGCAAACTGGATGAGACTGGGGTACAAACCTGCCAGAGACCTTCGGAGTGTGTGCATCTGAGGTCAGAGCACCCGCTGGTTGGCTGTTAGATTGGTTGCCATCCCCTCCTCCCACCTAGTGCTTGGGATGGGACTTAATTCATGCTAAGCCTGAGCTCCACCCCTGAGGCCAGCACAGCCTCGAAGTTTCAAGGTCTAAAGCCCAGACAGGGACATGTATGAAGGCAAGCGTGGGCCTCTCTGCTTCACTTCTCCTGTGAGGGAGCTCCACTCACCCTCCCAGCCACATTTCTGACCATCACCACTTCCTGGCCGATCTGTATAAAAGGCACTATCTGGCTCCTTACTCACTGCTTCTGGTTGAATTTAGGCAAATGGAGCCAGGAGAGGGAAGATACTCTTAAGTTTCGAACCCAGGACAAAGGGTTGGTGTGTCTATTTAACACATCAAAGCTGGACCTAGCCTCCAGGTTCTCCCAGCATCCCTCAGTCCCTACCGGTTACAGGATATGGCTGGCCTACTCCGCCCTCTGCCCTGAATTCTCCAGTCCAGGGGCTGGGTTCCCCTTCCCCCAGAGGCTCTTCCCTGTATAATCCAGACCTTTTGGTTACCTGCCCCTTTTGTAGCTTTGACCTCCTGGCTGCTGCACCTTGTTCCCCTCTCTTCCTTCTCTCCCTTCCCCTCCCCCACCAAGGTCCAGCTCCTTGTCCACTCTGGACTCTCCAGATGTCCCTGCCTCTGGCCCTGCTCTCTCTCCCTTTTATCTACAATGAACTTCTCTTGCACTATATTTTTTTTCTTCTTCACTCAGATGCATGTCTGTTATTCATACTCCCTGACTGCTGGAGCACCAGGCACAGCCATGGTCCGCATTTCCCTCTTTTTGAGTGGCCAACTCTCTGTGAATAGTACTAACTCCCTTCCCTTGCCAAATACACCATCCATGTACCCCTAGGATCCTGCTCATGAGTCCCGCTTACACTGCAGCCTCAGGGAGTCTGCATAAGATGGGGTACAGAGGGAAGTCACTCCAGTCATCCTGGAGGGTGGAGGCAGGGAGGAGCCACAAGACAGGCCCCTGAGCCTTGCCTCACAGAGGGGGCTAGATTTACTGTAAGTAGAAGAACAATTACTGGAGAGTCCTCAGGAAGATCAGCAGGAAGGAAGGGACCGAGAGCCAGTTCTGACCAGGCCCGCCACCTGCCTTCTGTAGGATGGGTGCGTCTGAAAGTAGTGGATAGCCCTCTGTGGTGGTATTGTGTTCCCCGAAATATTGTGCAGGCTAATAAACCTATCTGGGGTCAGAGAACAGGACAGCCACAATATTAAACATAGAGGTTAGGCAGTGGTAGCACAAGCCTTTAACCCTAGCATTCCAGAGACAGAAATACTTCTGGATCTCTGTGAGTTCAAGGCCACATTGGAAACAGCCAAGTGACACACGCCTTTAATCCCAGAAATCCAGCCTTTAATCCCAGGGAGTGACAGCAGAAAGTAGAAAGATATATAAGGCGTGAAGACCAGAAACTAGAAGCTTTTGGCTAGTTAAGCATTTGGCTGGTTAAGCGTTCAGGCTTTGGAGCAACACAGTTCAGCTGAGATCCACTCTGGGTGAGGACTCAAAGGCATCCAGTCTGAGGAAATAATATCAGCTGAGGAATTGGCAAGGTGAGGTAGCTGTGGCTTGTTCTGTGTCTCTGATCTTCCAGCGTTCACTCCAATAACTGGCCTCAGGTTTGTTCTTATTAATAAGCCCTGTTAAGATTCTGCTACAGCCCTCTGTGGTGGCTTAAATGTGACACTGGTGTTACAGTCATGTGCACTGGTGTCCCCTGTGTCTGAACTCTTGGTCCCCAGCTGGTGGCACCCCTTTAGGAGCCTGTAAGCTTTCAGGATGTGGGACCTAGCTAGAGGAAGTAGCTGCCGGGACAGGGGTGGGGAAGTAAGGGTTCTAGGCAGCCTCTACTTCGTGTCCCAGCTCTCTGCTTGCTGACTGACCTAATGATGTGGACAACTGCCTCATGTTCCTGCTGTCACAGCTGTGAGCCACTGTGACCACCAGGCCTTCCCACGATGCATTGCTCTTTCTGGAGCCAAATGAATCCTTAATAAGCCTCATTATTCGGGTGTTTTATCACAGCATGGAGAAAAGTAACTAATACATCCTCCTAGCAGCTCACATCTTTTACCCGTGCAGGGAGTGACAATCTCACCTGACCCTCCCTGGACTCCTAGAGACTTGTGCAGGTTTAAGTGCTCTGCAGAGGTCAAGTGTGGGACAACTGTGACTATCTCTAGGCAAAAAAACGGTGAATGAGCTGCTGAGGGACGACACAGTCAGTAAAGTGATTTGTGAGGACCACATTAAAAACACAGACACAGCAGCATGCACCTGCAACCCCAGTGTTGGCTGGGTAAAGAAACAATGGTTGCTGGGGCTCACTGGCCAGCCAGTCTAGCTGAATCATGAGAGATCCTGTCTCAAAGAATATGGTGTAGAGTGGCACACACACACACACACACACACACACACACACACACACACACACACACGGCTCATGTAGCACCCTGTGTGCTCTCTGAGTGGACTGACACCCTGACTGGGCCCTGGAGTCTTGATGCTGTCTATGTGTCCCTCAGCCTGACTCCCAGGGCGTCTGCCTCGCTCCTCTGAGCAGATGTGGGAAGCCTAGACATTCTGTCTAGTCTTGGCTCTGATGAGAAAATAACAGAAAATAAATTTAATTGACTTTAGCCAATTAAATTCCGTGTTCAGCCACCTACGTCAGGCTCAGAAATGGGGTGTTCGTTTAGGAAAGCATGTCCCTTGGGTTCTAGGCCCTCCGCATTTTAATTTCTACACTACTTTGAAGCCATTCACTCTACAAGCTCTCAGGCTAGACCACTGCTAGATGCTGGGATCCCCCAGACAGATTGTGACCCCAGAGTTCTGAGTCTGGAGAGAAACTGAGTTACTTGTCAGTCCTTTCCAATATTGTTTCGTTTGTTTGGTGTGGTTTTTTGTTTTCTTCTGATGCTGGGAAATGGAATACAGAGCCCCCGTGCTCCTCCACTGAGCTACACTCCAGCCCCAAACATTCTTAAATTGGCTTTGGGATGTGTTTGTCTCTTAGTGCACTATAATAAAGAACTACAGCGAAAATTATTTCCCACCTGAATGGCACCTGAAATGAGGGTATCGGCAGGACCATGCTCCAGAGGGTTGTTTGCCATTATGGACACACCCTTCATGAGAGTAGGTGGTGGCCTTGTCAGAACTGGCCCTCAGCCCTGTCCTTCGCTGCTAGTCCTCCTGATGGCTCTAATTATTCATGTGTTTGCTTCTGGCTCCTAGACAAGTCCATGGCCCTGTGGCTCCTGTCTCTGTCTCCATCTTTATCTAGCCACCTCCCTCTTCTGACTTTCTCTGTGTGCATGCACATGTATGCAGGTGTGTGCATATGTGCAGATATGTGCATATATGCGGGTATATGTAAGCTAGAGTGTGTAAGATTTAGGTGCCATTTCTCAGGTGTGTTTCTCATGTTGTTGTTGTTGTTGTTGTTGTTGTTGTTGTTTTCTGGTGGGATTGTTGATGCTGTTGGGTTTTGTAGTTTGGGGTTTTGTTTTGTTTTTTGAGACAGTGTCTCTCACTTAGCCTAGAGCTATCCAGGTTTAGGCTAGGTGAGCTAGAAGGCCAAGATCTCCCTGCTTCTATCTGTTCAGCACTCAGACCCATGCCTCTGTTGTTACAACCATTTTCTCTGTGTGTCTCTTGTTCTCTTGTTAAGATGGCTGTGTGGTGGGTGGAAGGTGCTCTCTTCCAGTATGATTGATGAGTCTTAATTTGCTACATCTGCAATGGCCTTATACACAAAGCAGCATTCAGTGGCTCTAGAAAGGATACAGATTTAACTCAGTACAAGGCCAGGCAGACATGTAGAGTCTCTACCTTTTAACTATAAAATGTATGTATATGCACACACAGGTACACATGTGGGTGTGTGTGTATAGGAATGTATAAGTATATGGAGGCTGGACAAACTCAGGTGTTATCCTCAGGCACGCAATTCATCTCCTTTGAGACAGAATCTCTCATTTTCCTGAAGCTCACCAATTAATCTAGGCTGGCTAGTCAGGGAGGCCCAAGGAGCCTCCTATTTTTGCCTTTCCAGCACTGGGATTATAAATGCATGTCACCATGCCTGGCATTTTAAAAGATATGTTGATTTTATTTTGTTTATGTGCCTGTGTACACATGTATGTAGGTGCCCATGGAAGCTAGAAAAGGATGGCAGATCCCCAGAGCTGGAGTTAGACAGTGAACCACCTGTCTGGGTGCTGGGAACTGAACTCTGGTCCTCTGAAAGCAGCAAGCACTCTTGGTTGCTGAACCGTCTCTCCAACGCCATGCCTAGCATTTATGTGGGAGTTGAACTCATGCTTGCAAAGCAAACACTTACAGACTGAGCCATCTCCCCCCTCCCCAGCCCCCTCTACTTCGATATTTTGGGTAAGAGGACAAGAAAATCAGGTCACTTATTTCAGATCATAGGAGGAGCCAGTGACAGATCCAGGAGCAATGCTGGACTGCTGTTACCGAGCCTGGCCTACAAGGGCACAAGGACACAAGGACACAAGGACCAGCTGAAGCCCAAGCCCTTTGCCTGGGAGTCCACCACTAGCCCCATTTCCAGCCCCTAGCCTCATCTAAATCCCTGTATACAAAAGCCTGGGTATCCCCTCTAGAATATTCTCTGCCTTCGAAGTAATCTCTTCTTGGAACTGCCCTTTGGAGTAGTTACCAAAGGAGAGAAATGCTGTTGGCTTTTTTTTTTTCCTTCTTTAAAAACCAAATTCATAAATGGTGCTTGGCAGGCTGTTTACTACCCAGCTTTAATGGCCTGTTTATTACCTGCATCTGTTAACACACTCCTCATCCTTTTCCCTCATCAACTATCAATTTGGAAGCCAGCCTTGGCATTAACCATGCCTAGACCTAAATGGCTGCGGACAGTTGATTTTATGGCCAAGCCTTGTCTTGGAAATGGGGGACCTGTCATCAGAGAAGAGGGCTGCAAAGAGAGGGACTTGGGTGTGTAGCAAGCCCATGTGGGGCTGCAGGAAATGGGGCTTAGGAGCCTGGATGCAAGGGCATGCTGGGTCTGAGATGGACCATGCCTTTTTTTTTTTTGAGCTGAGGATCGAACTCAGGGCCTTGTGCTTGCTAGGCAAGCGCTCTACCACTGAGCTAAATCCCCAACCCAGACCATGCTTCTTTTAGCTGCAGACAGACAGCAGCTTATTTGTTGTTGACCTCAGAACATCAGAGAGGGACCTGGGGAGGTGGCTCACTTGGCAGAGTGCTTGCCTAGCAGGCATAAAGCTGTGGGTTCTATTCCCAGCATCGCATTAACCCTGGCATAATGGCACATGCCTGTGATGCCAGCACTCAGGGATGGGAGGCAGGAGTTTAAAGTCATACTTGGCTACATCGGGACTGCCGTGTCAGCCTTGGATACAAGAGACCCTTTCCCAAAAATCCAACAACAAAAACCCAAAGCAAAACTCACAATGCCAGAGATGGGTAATGAAAAGGGTTTCATTACATTACATTACAATCTGGAAAACAAAGCAGTTCTCAGAAGGATAGCCTAGAAAATACCTCCTTCGAGAGTGGCTATGAGAGACTCAGGCATTGACACTGACCCCAAGTCTGATCTTCTAGGGCTTCTGGTATCTTTGTCCCCATCCAGTCTGTGTCAAACTCTTGCTAGGTTCAGGGGATGCAGAAATCACTGAGTCCTGCTGCCCAAGATGCTCCCAGCCAACAAAGACAGATGGATGTATGAAGAGCGTGGTAAACTGTGAACAATAAGAACGCAGGGCTGAGAGGGCAGACAGAGGCTGGGGATGTTGGCATGAGTCTAGAATACTGGGACATGGGACCCAGCAAAGAGAAGTATGATGGTGGACGGTCCACTGTGGCGTTGCCAGCATGCTAATGATCCTCCAAGGCTAGAGAGGAAGGCCTGGAGGTTTGAGCTTCTACTTGCTTTCCACCTGTCTTGTCTCCTGTCATCCTCTCCCTGGAGTCCCCGGAACTCCAGCCTCACCATCTGGAGGGGGATGTAGAGTACCCCGAAAATGCATGACCCCTTGGAAGCTTGGAATGTGACCTCATTTAGAATAAGTCTTTGAAAGCACTATTATCAAGACAGAGTCAGACTGGATTGGAGTGGCCTCATAAGAAGGGAAGAAACAAAGGGACCCACAGGAAAAGAGCCACACGGTGATGAGACCAAGGACAGTCAAGCCTGCTGGTCACTACCAGAAGCACGGAAGAAGTTGGAGAGAGAGGATTTTCCCAAGAGCCTCGGGGAGAGCAAGTGTTTCATGCTGCAAGGTCTCCACCTCTGCATCCAGAGAGAATACATCTCTGATGCTTTAACCCACCTGGTTCATGGTGCTTCATCAGAGCAGGCTTGGAGGGAAGCTGACCTCACCTGCTGCTGACACACCTCCTGCCCCGGGACGCTGTTCCTCACTGTTTTTCCCACCTGATCTGTTGTCAGAAGCCTCAGCCAAGAGATTCTGTTTCAAGAGGATAGATTTAGTCCAAGCTTCTAAAACCATTCCTTTCATGAATCCCACTTGGGCTGGGGCTCAGTCAGTACAGTGCTTGCTCAGCATGCATGAGGCCATGAGTTTGAGTCCCAGCACCATATCAACTGGTACTGTGGTGTACACTTGTAATCCCAGCACTCAGGAGGCAGAAGCAAAAGAAGCAGAAGTTCAAGGTCATCCTGGGCTAGAAGACACAGAGTTTGAAGCCAGCCTGACCTAGATGAGACCCTGACTCAGAAAAACAAAACACAAATAGTAAAATGAACCCTGCTCACGTCAGCCAAGGGAATTTTTACATTGATTGATTGGTTGGATGGTTGGTTGTGTGTGCCAGCCACAGTATACATGTGGAGGTCAGAGGACAATCTGAGGGAGTTTGTTTTCTCCTTGCAGCCAAGTCATGGCCCCCCCTCCTGACACTACCCTCCCCCCCCCCCACACCCATGAGACTGATAAAAGAAGTTCTTACAGGGGTGCGAGGCAACAGCCTGGAGGTAGAGTCTCTGTCTGCACTGGCTGCCTCTGTGACCCAAGGCACACCTCTGAATTGGGGTCTCCTCACACAGTTCTAGGGGGTCATCGCTACAGTCTCCATTGTCCAACTGCTGCTGTGGTAAGTCAGGCCCAGCCTTGCCCTGCCCAGCAAAGGGAGATGAAGACACTCATGTCAACCCAACATCTTTCTATTTTGACCTACTTCGGAGCCAAGGATGCCTTCAAACTTCTGACCCTCCAACCTCCACCTCTCCAGGGCTTCATGCATGCTTGGCAAGCATGCTACCAGCTGAGCAGCATCCCATCTACTTTTCTTAATTTTGAAACAGGTTCACATTACAGGCTGAACTTAAGTCCCTTTGGTAACCCAGGCAGGCCTCAAGGTTACAATCCTCCTTCCTCGGTCCCGGGAGGAGCTAAGATTATAAGCCTACACTGAATTTGATTTGCTTCGTTTTATACTTGAGCTTGAACTCAGGGTCTAAATAGCTTCAGTTTTCACATCTGCTGCAAGCTGTCCTGTCTGGGTCCCACAGATAGGAAAAGGATACGTTGGATGATGTACTCTGTGTAGTCCCTGTCACAAGGCTAAGTGGTGCTTAAATCATAGCTGTTTCATTTTTTTTTTTTTTTTTTTTTGAGCTGAGGATCGAACCCAGGGCCTTACACTTGCTAGGCAAGCACTCTACCAGTGAGCTAAATCCCCAATCCCACCGTTTCATTCTTACGATGGTTCATTTCATTGATGTTGATTTCCCTCAGGAGCATCCAAAGAGGTCCCTCCCATGTGTAACAGCTACAGTAGTTGTGTGCCCTGTGAAGCTTTCGTTGACATCCATTTAAATTTTGAAACTCAATGTCACCTGCCAGTTGCCAACTAAATGTACTAGGTGTAAAGGAGAAAATTGGGGAGGAGAGACCCAGCAGAGAAGTCTAGCTAGAGAGAGGAAGGAATTAAAGTCTCAGCCGGGGTCCCAAGGAAGGAGGTGAAAGGACCAGGCAGAGGCCCTAACAGCTGCTCAGTCTTCTCTCAGAGGTCAGGCCTCAAATTCAGTGTCCTGAGACTTGAGCAGCAGTTTCTGGGAGGGCCATGAACAAAAGACACAATCCTTGCAGTAGCTCCCTTTCTGCACGTACTCTGACTGCTCAAGGTTCAGTCAATTGTTTACTGTCCCGGACCCCTCACCATCTTAGAGCTAAGTGCATGGGTCACTGTGAATGTGCAAGGCCAGCCAGCCTCCATGGCAGCTCAAGGACAGAGCCTGGGCCACTGAGCAGCCCCCCCCCCCCCCCCCAGTCAGTACATGCTAGGCCAGCCAGCCCTCATGGCAGCCCAAGAACAGAGTCTGGGACTTGTCCAGGCCTGCTCAAAAAATGATAACTGTAACCCCCAACTAACCCTAGCCAATTAAAAGTTACTGACATGATTGCCACTCGCATGAACCAATCCTGAGTCTGTTGCTATGAAGTCTGTAGCCCCCAAGCCCCTCCTTCTTTAAAAACCCTGCTCTGCTGCTGCATCAGCCAGATGGAGAGTCTTGAGTTAACGCAGAATTAAAAGACTCTGCTTTTGCATCAGATTTGGTCTCTTGGTGGTCTTTGGGGGACTCTGGGTACAACAGAGGGGGTAGAATGTGACTAATTGTGACCACCTCTTCTCAGTAACACAGTGATTTTGTAACACCCTGGTGAGCCAGAGGTCCAGACCCGCTCCTGTCACTACCGATGGCTTGTAGACTGACAGCTGGGAGGCAGTTCAGGTTCCTATCTCAAACAGGGACCAAATTGTGGATGCAAATAAGTAGTTGGGTCCCTGAGCCCAGCCCACCACTAAAATCTGCCTTTGTGTGGAAAACCCTTCACTTATATGTTAATCCCATTAATTCATCTAGATGATAGTAACAAAATTAGAAGGAAAAATGTTATATTACATTTTATTTACTTCCTTGTGTGTGTGCATGCATCTGTGTTGTAGCATAGATATGGAGGAATTTGTCCTATCCTGCCACCATGCTGGTTTGAAGCTGGAACTGAGGTCTTTGGGCCTGGAAGCAAGGATTTGTCCACTGAGCCATCTCCCTGGCCCCAAATTAGAATTTGAGTATTCGTATTTACAAAACAATTTTGCTTATCTCAAGTGTCCACCTATAGTTTCTCGGGTTCTGCTCTCCTCTTCAGCCTGGAGTGCAGAGGGTTCCACACTACCCCAACCCCGAATCCCAAAGCACCTGGAATGGCCTCTCTGCTTCTTTCCCTCCCTTTCTCCTTTGCCTCTCGGAATAACCAGGTTCTTGTACATCCAAGGCAAGGTGAAGTCTGTATGCCACTCTCTCCCTTCCTTCCTTTCTCCCTCCCTCCCTCCCTCCCTCCCTCCCTTCCCTCCCTCCCTCCTTCCCTCCCTCCCTCAGTCCCTCCCTCCTTCCTTCCTTCCTTCCTTCCTTCCTTCCTTCCACTCCTTTCTTCCTTCCTCCCTCCCTCCCTCCCTCCCTCCCTTCCTCAGTCACCACTCCCTCCCTCCTCTAATCTTTCCTTTTCTTTCTCTCTTCCTCTTCCTGCTGGGGACTGAGCCTGCTTCTTATACATTCTGGGTAAATGCTTTACCATGGAGATGCACACTCAGAGAACAAGAGTTCTTAATTTTTGTTGGTTGTTTGCTCTTTGGAGATTCTAGCCCAGGCTGGCCTGAACTTCTGATCCTCCTGCCTCAGTCTTCTGAGTACTAAGATAACAGGCCTACCCCTACACCTGGCCAGTTCTTAATCTTATAATTGTATTTACCGATCTTATCTTCCACAGGCTGGCTTTATTTAAAAAATGCTTATTGGAGGCTACACAAATCCTCTCTTTAAAATGCTTAAACTGAACCTTTCATTTACATATTTCCTTATCTGGGGTTTAGATGTGATAAAAATGGAGACAAGGGCCCAAGTTCATTTCCTCTGTAGATAACCAGAAGCCAGAGCACCACCTACAGACCCGGTCCCTCCCTCCTCCAGCAGCCTGGAAGCACTGGGTTACCCAGTGTCTCTGGGTTTGTTCCCAGCCTTGGATTTTGCACCCCTGGTCAGCTTTATGCCAAGAGCACTACACAACAGGCCAAAAAGCTCTACAGCAGACTCCCAAACCTCCTGGGCATGTTGCCCCACTTCATGCCTCTTTAGGAATGTCCTGGACATTCTTAGGCCTTTGTTCCTTTACATAATTTTTAAGGTCAGCTTGTTCAGCCTTCTTGAAAATTTCAGTTGGGATTTTGATTGAAATTGCTTTATGTCTACAGCTCAATTTAGAGATAGATGTGTGAGGTTTCTGGCATTGAATAGTTTTTCTCTAACATATAATTTTCTTCACAAAAGTCTTCAATGTTTAAAAACATAATTATCCCCAGGTGCTTTTATCTTCTTTTGCTATTATAAATGGTGTCACCTTGGAAATTACATTTCCACCCGTTTGTTACTGATGCATAAAAATATAAAATATTTATTATATTTTATCTAAAATACACTTTAGCGAACTCTAATTGTAATAATTTGTAGACTCTTGGCTTCTTTTATATATGTATGTATTTTAAACATTTTATTTTTTAAGTGTGTGTGTGTGTGTGTGTGTGTGTGTGTGTGCGCGTACGTCTGCCTCTGGGTGTGTGGATATGAGTGAAGGGGCCTGAGAGACCTGAGGAGGGCATCAGACACCCTGGAGCTGGAGTTACCAGAAGTGCTGTGACTGCGGAGCCCTTTCTCCAACCCCTTACTCTTGTTGTTTTGGACAGGGTCTCATGTGGCTCTGGATGGCCTCAGAGTCACTACAGGACCTTGAACCTGTGAATCTCCTGCCTCTACCTCCCCAGGGAGAGTTACTTGCAGAGAAGATGTCACTGTACAAAAGCAGGGGTGCAGCTTTTAGTTGGAGGGGGCGACGGGCACAGAGGGCTGCAGACAAGAATGGAATGCTGTAGATTAGTCAGAGGAAATGGGTAAGTCTCCCTTACTGGAGCCTTCACAGATGTGGTCCTCCTCTGCTAACTCTGTTGTCCAGCAGTTGGCTTGTTATCTGGGAAGTCCAGGCTGAGAGCCACACCCAGTTCTTCACTGGCTCATCCTACCCCGCTGGCTTCCAGGAATCTGGTCTCTGCAAGGCAGCACTGGGCCAGGCACTGCTGCTGTTATTGCTGCAGTCAGGAGGCTGAGGCAGGGGAATGAAAGAGTTCCAGGTATACTGGACTGCAGGATGAGATACAGGCAATCTGGGCCTACAAAGGGAGACTAGTCTAAAAAGAAAGGAGAGAGGAGGTGGGGAGAGAAAGATAAAAGGAGAGGAGGGGAGAGGAGGACAGGAAAAGAATCAAGATACAACTCATTCTGGATTTTCCTTTCCCCAGTGCAGACCCAGAGCAAGTTCAGGGCAGGGTCCCAGTACCCTTTTTCTCCAACCATCCCTTGGAGCCCATCCCTGCTCAAGTGCCTCTTTGCTCTGTTTCTCTGTGTAATAGCCCTGGATGTCCTGAACTCACAGAGATCCACCTGCCTCTGCTTCCTGAGTGCTGGGATTAAAGGTGTGCACCACCATGCCTGGCCTTGTTTGCCTTCTTATAAAGGGGTATCCTTTGGCCCGTTTCTGGAGACTTGATATACATAAGCCTAAACTCCAGCTCTCTCTTTTCTACACTTCTGTGCCTAGCCACACACTATACCCCTCAAACCCAGCCTGGGTTCCAGTCTGCCCCAGTCCCCAAACACTCCAGGGCCCATTCTGATGGATCAACTATGCTTAAGCACTTCTCACGACCACCACCTACCTCTTCTTTCCATTCAATTAGTTAATGAATTAATGGTGCTAGGGATGGAATCCAGAGCTTGCTTATGGTAGGCAAACTCCCCATCACTGAGGACCTGTGCCTTCTTTACCCTCTCATGTGCCAGAGGCTGCTTGATGCCAACACACCTGAGAAGTGAGCATTGCCTGGCTCATGGGTCTGTTGTGTATCCACCCCCCCACCCTCCCCCCCCCCCCACCCCCCCACCCCCGCCTCACCATGAGTTCTGTCCTATTTCCCTCTCCTGCTTTTGTGTTTGCTCCTGTATCTCATTTCTGGTCCTCCACATCACCAGTGTCCAGCCTAGCTCATTTGCTGGTTCTCCATGCTGGGCTCTCCCAAGTTTTGCCCTTCCCTCTGAAGGTTCCTGACAGGGCCATCCACACAGCAAATGCCTGCAGGGAGAAGGGAGTAGGTGGATAACCATGGCTCTTGGCACTGAAAGAACAGTCCACCTTTGAGCTAGGACCCATCACAGTCCCAAATGGTATCCTTTCCTGGGTCTTTGACCCTTGCCTTTCATGAGCGCAGCACTGTCTGAGCTCGCCCTAGTTTATCCTGATCCTAGTGCAGGCTTCCTAGCAGCTGCGGGGGAGGGCTCACTACTTGCCAAGTGTTCCACTTGGAGTGTAGCCAGCGTTCCCCCCCCCCCCCCCCCGCGCAAGTGGATGAATGGCCAGTGAATAAACAGAGATCCCATAAAGCACTTTACACAGCTTACTACCTTTAATCATTTTTCCAAACAGCTCTAAGAGACAAATTCCATGTCAGAGTCCAGCTCGAGAAACATGAATGCATGAGAGGTTCAGCAATTTACCTCCAGTGATCAGAAGTAGTAAATGGTGGGCCTGAGATTCAAACCCACAGCTGTTGTGATTCATGATCAAATGCTGTGCTGTCCTTTGTGGTGGCCACTGGCCAAGGGTGGCTACCAAGGACTTGAAATGCAGCTAGTCCAAATTCAGATGTGCTATCAAAGGTAAACAGGACCCAGATGTTAGAACATTTCTCTGCCAAAAAGCATGGAGAAAGCTGGGCATGTGCACATTTGTAATCCCAGTACTCAAGAGGCTGAGGCAGGAGTTTGAGGCCAACCTGGGCTAGATAGCAAGATCTTGTCTCAAACAAAATAAAACAAAACAAAAACACATAAAGCTGACCAAAAACAAAGACACAAAACTAATGATATTTACTATTAATTATATTTTGACAGGGTATTGGGGGGGTGATATTTCATTGTACTGTGTGGTGAGTGAGTGTCTGGAGATAGTGTCACACTATGAAGTGTTCCTAGGGCTTCAGGGTCTCATGTAACCCAGGTTGGCCTTGAGTTCCCGATTCCCCTGCCTCTACATTCCAGTGTTACTGTACTCAGCCCTGGCTGGCTTAAACAACAGGAATTTGTTGTCTGGTAGTTCCAGGAACCACAAGTTCAAAATCAAGGTGCCTTCAAAGTTAGTTCCTTTCTTTTCATTGATTTCTTTCTTTCTTTTTTTTTTTTTCCTTTTGAAACAGGGTTTCTCTGTGTAGCTTTGTGCCTTTCCTGGATCTCGCTCTGTAGACTAGGCTGGCCTGGAACTCATAAAGATCCACCTGGCTCTGCCTCCCGAGTGCTGAGATCAAAGGCGTGAACTACCACAGCCCGGCTCATTGATTTCTTTGTTTTTGAGACAGCATCTTGCTCTGTAGCCCAGGCTGGCCCGGAACTTCCTATGTAGTCTTGTTTGCCTCTCCAATTTGAGGTCGCTTGTCCTCTGTCTTCAGGCACTAGGTTAGGAACATGATCCCATCAACAAGCTCAGGGCTGGCTCCTTCTGAGGCTGGGGTGTCTACTCTAGGCTCCTTCCCAGCTTCTGCCAGCCTCTGGCATCCCCAGGCTTGTTGAACATGTCACCTTCAGATATCCCAATGCTCCACCCATTCCCGGCATCCCCAGCTCCTTTTGCTCTGTCCCCCCTTCTTCTTTCCTTCCTCCCCCTCATTTTTCATTTGAAAAAATTAGGTTGTTTCCTATGTATGAGTTTCATGTTTTGTCTGCAAGCATGTATGTGTCTCACATGCATGCGGTGCTCACAGTGGTCAGAAGAAGGCATTGGATTCTCTGGAATCTGAGTTACAATGGTTGGGAGCCACCACTTGGTGCTGGGTTTGTCTATAAGAACAGCAAGTGCTCTTAAGCATCAAGCCAGCTAGCCAGCATAGTCCCCCACCCTCTTTCTTTATATTTACTAACTGTAAGCACATCATAGCATCTACATATATTTGCACAACAACACCCTTGGTGTAATGACCCTTGCAGGCTCTGGGCTGTGGGCTGTGAAACCTAAGGGCCAGCCCAGGCTGAGGGGCAGAGCCTAGGAGTAGAGGCCAAGTTCTACCACCTACTAGCTATGGAGGTGTGATGGGGGGAGAGAGGGTGGTTAGGAAAATTCCAGCCATCCCCAATTCCAGTTTCTCATTGATCCACAGAACTGAGTGACTCCAGAGGTCTCCCAGGACTCCCACACTGGGGCCCTTGCATCCTACTGTGGTAGCCCAGCAGTGTGCTGGCTATAGGATCCAGAGCATCATTTTACTGTGGTTCACTCAGCGGGTGCAGCCAGCAATGTGTGCCTGCTGTGGAGGCGTCAAGGGCCTTTCCTGTAACTTACAGCCAGATTGCACCAGGGCAGAAGCGTGGGGACCCTTCTCTGCTGTCCACCCCAGTCTTTCCTCTTGGTTTCTTAGCTATAGGATTGCCCATCCAGAAGGTTATGAGTGGCCTTCCTTGACTCCCATCCTGGAAAAAGAGGAATGTGAGGTCAGTGGATCCCAGGAGTTCATCCTGAAGCCAACTGTTCAAAGCTTGGCTTTGCCCTTGGTTAACCGTGTGGCTTTGGGCCATTTCCTAAGCTTCCCTGTTACAGGGTGCCCTGGAAAACTACAGTAATAATTTGGCCTGAGGTTGTTCTAAGGATCAGTTGAGGCCAGCACAGAGATCATGCCATAAATGGTACCTATTTTGCTAGCGCTTTTCAGCTTATCATTTGCCAGCAAGAGCCAGATTTTTGGTGCAAGAACAACACAGAAATCTTAGTTTGGAGAGTTCAAATATATCCTCAGTTAGAATAGGGGGCATCAGGACAAACTTATGATATATATTATGTTTAAAACATATTTGGGGGCCTGGGATGTCGCTCCATTAGTAGACTACTTGCCTGGCATGGTTAAATCTCTTGGTTTGATCTCCCACACCATTTAAACTGGGTACGGTGGTACACCCTGTCACCTCAGCACTCTAGAGATGTGGAGCTCACCTGGACTATAAGGCTAACCTGGACTACATAGTGAGTCACCCCCATCACACACACACCCCAAAATCAATCACACTAAAATGGAGTGGAGACAGGAGGATCTGTGGTTTACGTTCACCCTTAACTACATAGCAAGCTGGAGAGCATTCTGGGCTACTCGAGACCCAGACTTTACACTTGTGCATGTGTGTGTGCAAACACACACACACACACACACACACACACACACACGCACAAGTAATAATAATAACATAAAATAAATTTAGGGGCTGAAGAGATGGCTCAGTGGTTAAGAGCACTTGCTGCTTTTCTGGAGGACCTGGGTTTGATTCCCACACTTATATGTAATTTCACAACCATCTGTAATTCCAGTTCCAGGGGATCCAGTGCCCTTTCTGACCTTCTTTGGCATCAAGCACACATGTGGTAATACACATAACATACAGGCAAAACACTCACACATAAAATAAAATTTTTAAGTAAATCCTAAAAAAAAAATTAAAAATGAGAATTCAGTAGCGATAATTTTCTGTCCTGTTCATGATACCCAGGCCCTAGGCATTACCTTTTTTAAATTTTGCTTTGGTTTAAGACAAGGTCTCATATAGCCCTAGCTGACCAAAACCTTGCTGGGTAGCTCAGGCTAACCTTGAACTCCCTGTGTGCTCCCCTGTGGCTGAGATGGCTGTCTTACATCTTTTAATCCCTCTTTAACAATAGCTTTTTGTTGTTGATTTTAGGAAACGTCTTACTGAAGGCTGACCTTGGATTTGAGAGATCCTCTAGCCTCAGTCTTCCCAGAGCTAGGACTCCAGGTATGAGTCACCATATCCCTCCTAACAATTTCAATGTTGAACACTTTCTTGAGGGCATGCCCCATGAGGAAAGGAATTGTTCCCCATTGCCCACTGTTTTCCCAGAATGCAGCACCATGCCTGACACCCAGGAGGGAAAAAAATGATAGCCATGTGAATACACTGTGGGTGTGAACTCTAAAAGATGAGTCTTAAAACAGCAGCGTGGGCAGAGGCT
Source organism: Onychomys torridus (assembly GCF_903995425.1). NCBI lineage: Eukaryota > Metazoa > Chordata > Mammalia > Rodentia > Cricetidae > Onychomys > Onychomys torridus. Next base: position 71,365,698 of record NC_050456.1, on the reverse strand, counting down.
GTAGCTCAGTGGTAGCACACTTGCCCAAGTGTGAGGCTAGAGTTCAATCCCTGGTTCTTGCAAACAAAACAAAACAGACAAAACCAAACCAAACCAAATCAAACCCCTAGGGTGCCAGGTAATGCCAGCACTGAGGCTGGAGGCCCAAGAGTTCCAGGGCTGGGGAGGTGGTTCATCAGGTAAAGGCAGTTATCCTGTAAGCCTGAGGACCTAAGTTCGATTCCCAGAACCCGTGTAAAGGTGGAGGGAGAAAACCGACTCCACAGAGCTTGCCTCTCCCCAGCACACGTGTGCTCCTCCCAAATTAATACTAATAAAATATTCTAATTAAAAAATAAGAGTTCCATGCCAGCCTGACTTCATTGCAAACAGACCAAAATCACAAAACACGAAACAACAGAACAAACTCCGTGGTGGTTATAATTTTTTAACTCCATGTAAATGAGTGCTTGCTGGGTTTCTTGACCATCTGCTGTGGCTAGGTACCTACAGTGCAACAGGCATTGTTTGGCGGTGTCAAAAGACAAGAGACGCACAGGTCTGACTACACTCCCGGGCATCCTATGTATCTCCCAAGAACTGTGAGTGCCAGAAAGCCAGGAATGGAATCCCCCATTGCAAAGATAAGAAATTGCCACTTGCCTCCTACGGCCAGGTTTGCAACCTGATCCAGCCTTAAGCCTTTAAACCCCTAATGTGTCCAGTGGGGAAGCCCCTCCTCCTCAAGGTCCAGCTGCTGTCTGGCAACCCAGGGGAGTGAGCCATTAGCAAGTGGGACTCATTTCCAAGGACCTGTTTGCCCGTGATGAGGTGTGAGCTGAGGAAATCAGAGCCAGGCAGGTGAGCCCCTCCGCCCACAAGAGTTATTTGTTTGACCCTGATGCTGTTTCCCTCTCTCTGCCTGTGTAGAGAAAGGAAGGCATTTCAGCCTCGGAGATGTGTCCTAAGCTCGGATGCTTACTTTTGTCAGACAAGTAAAACACAAATAGCTTTGAATGAAGGTAAAACTTGAGTTACAAAGGAGGTTGGAGACCCTTTCCAAGACCAGCCCTAGTCCCGCTCTACCGTAGCAAGTGGTGACCACTACTGGGACTCCAGTACACCTGGGGTCCTTCCAGATCTTTCCTTCTTCTTGTTATTTGGTCCACTTCTCAAATGAGATACCATGAGCCAAGCACTCACTGCTCAAGATGCTTCCTAATGCCAGCTTGTGGCTGTTCGTCCATACATCAGAGGAATGTGAACACGTGCCTACAGAACCGCACACACAACACCGGTATGTGCTCAGAATCACACAGCTAGAGCGTAGTCGTTCCTCAACCATAGGTCTTCGAGATCTTTCTGGGTTACTACATATAACCGTAGAAACTGGGAACGGATGGGTAGAGCATTTGCTTAAATGCATGGGGTCTTGGTTTCCATCCCCTGTACTGTGAGCCAGCTGATAGATAAACAAATGTACACAATTGTCTTATATACTAATGAATGCATTTAGCTTGTTTCTTTCCCTTTTTCCCTTTGAGACAGTCCCCTGGACTTCAACCTTCCAAGTTTGGGGATTACAGGTAGGCATACCACACTTAGTATCCATGAAAAAGTGTTAAAATGTATGCGTGTATGGCTGAATCTCAGTCTTTAGCTCTCTAGTCTAAGAATAACACAGGCTGCACCAGAACCGGCTTGGGGCAGAAGTGCCAGTGGGGGATGGGAGGCATGAGTGGGAGGTCTGCAATTAGGACTGAGGTGAGGGCAGGTTGAGGATTGACCTCTGCCTCAGGAGGGGGCCTAGCTTTTCCAGAAAACTCTGCCCACCTTCCCTGGTTCCTGAGCTTTTAGATCGGACACTGCAAGTTAGTTACCTCGGTCTAGACCAGAGCCAGGTTAGAATGCTTTTTAGGGCAAACTCCTTAGGGCTGTCAGAAAGCCGAGCAAAGAATGTCAGAGTCATGGCCTCCAACTCCCAGATCCAAGTGATCACAGGATTCTGGGTTCTGAATTCCTTAGTCCCTTCCATCCCCCAGCTCCACTCCCATTCCGTGCAGTGACCCTCCCTCAGTATGACAAAGGCAGGAGAGGACAACCATTCCCCAGGGAAGCAGCCTTTTTCTTGGAAATTGGAGATGGGATCTGAGCCTTTGTCATGCAGATAGTCCAGGGAGCCTGAATACCCAGGTCCTCCATTTCTTATTGAAGAATTTCGAGCAATTCTATATCCTGGCATTTGGGAGGCTGAAGCAGAAAGATGGTTGTGAGTTCAAGACCCAGCGGGGTGATATAGTGAGTTCCTGGTGTGCCAAAAAAGCAAAACAAAAAGGGAGCCCATCCTTTACCCCAGCACTTGGGAGCTGAGGCAGGCAGATCACTCTTCTAAGCCAACCAGGGCTACATAGTGAGGCCCTGCTTTAAAATTAAACAAACAAGCTGGGCGATGGTGGCTCACACCTTTAATCTCAGGCAGAGACAGATGGATCTCTGTGAGTTCAAGGCCAGCCTGGTCTACAGAGCGAGTTCCAGGATGAGAAACCTTGTCTCAAAAACGAAAACAACACACACACACACACACACACACACACACACACACACAGAGAGACAGAGACAGAGACAGAGACAGAGACAGAGAGGCACAGAGAGAGAGAGAGACAGAGACAGAGAGCACACACGCGCCAGGTATGGTAGCGCGCGCACACACACACACACACACACACACACACACACACACACACACCTGTAATCCTAGCTCTTGTGGGGTGGTGCAGGAGGACCAGGAGTTCAAAGTGCATCCTTGAATACATAGTCACCTTAAGGTCAGACTGGAGTACGCGAGACCCTGACTCAATAAACCAAGCCAAACCAAAATAAAAACTGTCTGTAGGAGACCTGGGGGCCTTCATGGTGAAAATCTATAATTGTTATACATTTTATGCTTGTGAAAGCTACTGCAGCTGGGCGGGGAGACAGTTCTGTTGGTGGTACGCTGTCTTGCAGGCATGAGCTCCATCTCCAGACTCCATGTAATTTGGTATACGTTCAGCACTGCTGGTAGAGATTGCCAGGTCCCTGGGGCTCTGTGACTATTCAGCCTCTCCTACAAGGCAAGTTCCAGGCAATGAGAGACTCTGTCTCACAAAACAAGGTGGATGGCACCCAGGGAATGAGAGTAGAGGATGTCCTCTGGACACAAACCCCCATACACATACACACAACTACTGAAGTCAGGTAAACTGTAGTGCATACCAAAGCAGGAGGGTCAGGCGCTCTAGGCCAGCCTGGACACATAGTAAGACCCTATAGAAACTAATGAATAAAAAAAAATCTGCAGCTATTTAAGTATTTAGCATGTGTAGGTGCCTGGCACCAGTGATGGGTTATACATCACACTTCACAGAAGGAAAAGTGAGATTCAGTGAGCTTCAAATAGCACTTTAGCTCATGGGGCTGGGAAGCATCCAAAGGGGAAGTCTGTCTGGGAGCTAAGTCCAGACAGCCCCCAAGGACACACACAACTCAAGTAACTAGCCCAGGCTGCCCCAGCAGTGCAAAAACTCTGGCACAGCTCCACACTGTTCTGTTCCTCACTAGGAAACTACCAGATCTACCACCAAGGTCGTTCTTCTGGTTGGACCACATCAAGATCTCTCCCTGACTTGCTCTGTCCATTTGGAGGAGTGGACTATGGTCACCATGGTCTCAGTGGGCCCCATACAGGTGCGGGAGCTATCACTCACAAGAGGTCTTGAAGAACTTTCCTTTTCTAACTGCCCCAGGCCAAATGAAGCCCCCCTAGACTCACTCCTTCAGCTGTTTAGTGGCTAGTAGGCTCTGAGGCACCGGAACAGCACAGACTGTTTCTGCTCCATTGACTGCCCCACCAGATGAAGACCTGCCATCTCCCAAGGCCCAAATGAAAAAAAGACTTGCAGTTTGTTTTCCTGGGTTCCCTTGTGTCCATGACACTGCTCAGCAGGGCTCAGAGGTGCCTGAGACTTCCTTCTTCAGGACTCTCCCCAGGACTAGGGGTCCATGGTGACAGGTGGCAGGCTCGAGTAGGTGTGGCTGGAGAAAGCACATAGCATAGCCCTCCCTGCAGGGCTATCCACCTCTGTGCTCTTTGATTCACAGTGACTTCACCAGCCCTGCAGTGGGGGGACTTCTGGGGTCTCCCCTTTTATCAACTTCAAGAGAACACTCACTCTGCCTCAGTAACACTTCTCTGCTAATGGTCTTTGGCCTGGAGCTGGAGCGGAGATCTAGAAGCAATGAGGGGGAGTGTGTGTGAAAATGTAGACCAGGCTGGCTTTGAACTCAGAGGTCCAACTGCCTCTGCCTCTGGAGAGTACTGGCCACTACCACCCAGCTAAAAGCATTTCTTTCTTAGGCCAAGAGTAACTTAGCACACTCAGGGCTGTGGTCAACTAGTCCAGACATGAAATGGAACCGGAAAAGAGTCTCATTATGTATCCCCTGGTTAGCCTGGAACTCACTATGTAAACCAGGCTGACTCCAAACTCCTAGAGATCTGCATGCCTCCACCTCCCAAGTGCTGGGATTAAAGGTGTGCACCACCAATACCCGGCTTTATAGACCTTCTTCCTGTGGTTCTATCAAGTGCCTTGTTCTAGGTCACAGGAAAGTCTTGACAATTACCCCTAGATCTGCTGGGGTGTGGATGAAAAGAACCACACCATACTCTGCGCAGGAGGAGGCTGAGCTGAAGAGAACAGACCCTGGAAAGGTTAAGAGGCTGAGCAGCAAAAGCAAGTACCTTCACAGGGTCACAGTCCTTAAGGGAGAGTTGTGGGGAGGGTTATGGGGGGAGTGGGAGGCACAAGGAAAGAAAGAAAAGGTTACTGGGTACCAGGGATGACCTGGTTGTTATATTGCAGAATACCCATTGGTTGTTTTATAGAAGTGACTTTGGGGCGGGGACACAGCTGGAGAGATGGCTCAGTGGTTAAGAGCATTAGCTGCTCTTGCAGAGAATGCAGATTCTGTTCCCAGCACCCACGTGGAATGGTGCACAGTTGTCTATAGCTCTCCATCCAGGGGATCTGATGCCCTCTTCAGGCCTCCATGGGCACTGAGCATGAATATGGTGCACATACATATGCATGCAAAGCATGCACACATGTAAAAAACTAAAAAGCAACAACAACTTTGTGTGTTTTGGTAGCAAGAGATTGGCTTTGGGAGCCAAAGAGAATTCAAATCTGAATTTCAGCTGGCCAACTGCTGGCAGGGGACAATCCCTTTGTCATGATGCCTTCTCCTGCAGCCATGGGGCCCACCTCCCAGGAGTGTAGAGATTCATTTGCAGAATGGCTCTTTCCGTTTCCAGTCCTTTCGGGCCAGATCATCAAGACTCAGAGCCAAGTCCATGCATTCCATTTTGTAGAACTGGATGGGTCGTGTGCACTGATTTAGACATGGTCTCAAGCTTAACCACAACGCTAGCTAGCTGTTGCTGCTCGGTGTTTCAGTATGCAGACACTGGGTCTCACTCAGAGCCTGAACCACTAAAAAGGCAATTTGTTGTGAGGGTGGGAGACTGGGTCAGCCCGGACGGAGACGGGAGGAGTGAGATTTCACAGTGACTCCAGCTTTGTAAGCGAGAAATCTTCAATAAAGAGTTTCTCTGAAATACGAAGTGGTACCCATTCGCCACACATATTCAATATCCATTTTTCATCGGAAGTGCCCAGTGTGTCTGCCAAGCAAGGCACTTTGAACAGCGGCTCATTTCTGCTGCCCCTCTACTTGATGGAAACACTTGAGCAGAGAACCAGTGATTTTTACAAATTATTTCAAGCCAAACATTCACTTGATCACCCTAGTTTAACTTGGAAAGCTGCTTTCTGAGGGTTTTGGAAAGAAAGAAAAAGAAAAAAAAAATAAAATAAAAAAGAATGGCCATGGCTTAAATCAGAATGTGGAATAGAATGATCAAAAACGTATGTTCTCTTCTCAGAGCTGACTGGAGAGGCTTTCAGATACCAAGACGTCTAGAATTCTGAAGTTTCAGAGAAAGCACCTCCATTGGTTGGGCATGCATGTGCCTCAACGTCACTATTTCACTTGAAAATATTATATGGACCTACCAGACAGAGCTGAAAATAACTGCACCTTCAAAGCTCCCAAGAGGAATAAAATGTCCTTTGGAGACCTTGTTTAAAAGACAGCCCTCCCTAGTGTCTTATAGACAGGATGGTTCTTTTCAGCCGAACTGTCCCATGCTTGGCTTGTATCATATGCTGAGTCCCACCAGGCTTCACCTGATGAACTTTCTCTCCTGGTTCATAGGTTACCCACAACCCTGTGACATGAGAGATGGCCTTTAGTGACTTTAAATCAGGAAACTTTGGCTCGCCAAAAGAATCTTACACAAAGTGAATCTAAACTCATGGCAGCGGTCAGAGCACCAATAAAACCTTCATCCCCGATCCTCCTGGATATGTGCAAATACCACCACCACCCCCCAACAAGAAAACAAACAGAATCTCCTAACAGGAAGTCACCAGGGAAGTCATGCTCAGCTAGACTGGCCTAGGAAAGCCCAGTGTGGAATTGTACAATAGAAGCAGTAAGGAGTGTGTGTGTGTGTGTGTGTGTGTGTGTGTGTGTGTGTGTGTGTGTGTGTTTCTAAAATCATTGATTCTCTGGCTAAGAGTCAAACATGAGGTTGTATCTGAGTTTTTCTCCTCTTTTTCATCAGACACCGGTGAGAGAAAGTGGCCAGAATTGTCCAGACAGGCTGGAAATAGTCCAGCCTCTTCTGTGGTGGCAAAGCCAAGGCAAGGCTAAGTGAGGCTCAGCCTAAGCACCTGTGATGGTAGGAAGGAGGCTGTGACAGGACCTCTGACCTCTGAAAGGTCCTGCTCCTGAATTCTCGGCTTCTTTGGGAAGTAAGCAGGCATCCATGGGTCCATCAGTGACATCTGAAATGTCCATCAGAAGATGTCTAGAATCTATTGCAGATCATGACCCAAAGTGATGCTGGCATCTCCTTTCCTGATGAGACACATTCAGCTTTTTGGTTTTCTCATTTTGATGCTAAAAAAGTATCAGTCACATTGTTTGATGTAAAATAAATCTCCAGATGGGAAGATAAGGCAAGGGTTGTAGCTTAGTGGGCACTGTGCTGGCTGAGCACAGAAGTCCTGGGATAGATCTCCAGTTCTGCCTAAACCCAGGGTGGTGGCACACACACAAAAAACTTGGGAGGAGGTAGCAGGAGGATTAGAAGCTTAAGTTCTTCTAGCTACATAGTGAGTTTGAGGCCTGCTTTGGCAAGGTGAGACCTTATCTCAAAGGAGATAGCAAGATAATGAATGCCAAAGCAAGTGACCATTTCAGCAAGTATAGTTTTGAAAAAGTGAACACGCCAGCAATACTATCCATGCCTTCACTGACACGGCATCTCTAGACATGTAAGTCACCCAAACATGTAAGACTTGCTGTTTTCAGTTTTATTTTACAGCATTCTTAGAAAGGAAGGGAGGGAGGGAGGGAGGGAGGGAGGGAGGGAGGGAGGGAGGGAGGGAGAGAGGAAGAGAGAGAGAGAGAGAGAGAGAGAGAGAGAGAGAGAGAGAGAGAGAGAGAGAGAAGAAAGAAAGAAAGAAAGAAAGAAAGAAAAGGAAAAAAGAAAGAGAAAAACAAAGTCAATCTCACAAAGAAGTATCCTTCGAATTTTAAGGGTCTTTTCTCTTACCCAAAATACATACTTTTCTCAAGATAATTGATCCCAAACTAATTTTAGGGGTTAACTCTCTCCAAGTTGAGCAGCTGAAAGTTACAGAACTATTCTATTAGCAGATCAATAGTTTTTCTGAGGACTTTTCAAAGACAGCTAGCAGAAGAAAAATGTTTTGTTTCTTTTTTTGTTTTTTAACCTTCATTCATTTGAAAATAGAGGGACAGGTTAGAAGGAACGGAGCGTAGAATGCTTCGAAAACCAAACAGAACAAAGTCAGCCCGGAACTTCTTTTTATGTCCTAAAATGTGTCCTTTGCTTTCCGGGTTGCTGGGTTGGAATGCAACACATAAGAGCGGCAAAGGAACCGCCCCCATCTTTCCTAGCCAAGCAGTTTCTCTTAATTAGATTCGTGCCAGCAAGGTCTTTTTCAGAGAGGGGTCTCGGTTTTCTCCGGCAGCCCACTATGCACAAAGAAACTGCTCTTCCCTGCCTCCGAACTTCTTGGCTTCCCCAGTTCTGAAATTCTACTGAAGGGCAGTGTCACCCAGAAAACACACAGGACAAGCTTGCTACATAGAAAAATGCAAGCGAGACCAAGAACAGAGCCCATGCAGGAAGTCAACCTTAGTTCCCTCTGAGGCTCTACGGGACTGTTCTGTCTCCCTCTTCCTGGCTATAGCGGAATCCAAATCCACATTCCAAACTTCGGTGAGGAGGGAGGGAGATACATTAGTAACAAATAGGTTTACTGACAGAAAGAGGTACAGAAAGAGATCTGCGCTGTACCCTGGGGGGACTTTGCAGCTTCCACTAACAGCTTCCACCCTCAGAAGTGTCATTTTGTATCCTGAGATTAATGCCTCGGAAGATTCTCTTCCCAGATTGATTTCTGCATTTTAATCGGTTCTGTGACATTGGAGCCATTTAGCTGGTAAGGTTCTGAAATGATACCTAGATTTTTTTTTAACACCCATTTTTGTGTTGGACTGACTGGCTCTGCCCTAAGACAAGCATTTAATAACACACCAGTCATTCCTGAGCCCTGCTTAAGTGTCCCCTCCGATGGGCTGCTTAAAGAAGAATGACAGAAATGTTTCTTAATAACTATGGTTTATCCACGTCTTTCAGATAGTAAGTGGCGCGTTCTCACCTCATCTGCAGCTTTTAATCGCAAATGGACATTACTTTTGAAATATATTTCTTTCTTTTCTTTATTTTTTTTTCCTCCCCAAGGCTGCCAGTTGAAAGTTGAAATCTAGCAAGAACGTAATGGTAGGTGCCAGCTTTCTGAATTACAGGGTGACTGCCTGAGCTGATCCGAAAAAGCAAGTGTCTTTTTTATACCGCATAAAAGGCTGAAATGTTTACATATCAAAAGGCTATAGGCCAATTTCTGTCAAAATTACACATGAAGTTAAGCAGTACAAGCAATTTATTTAAACACTAGTCATTGTAGAAGAATTCAAAACCATATGCTCTTTTAGCAGTTTTTCACAAACGCATCTGACCCATGACTTGGCTAGACATACAAGCTTCATAATTTACTCTAAATTTCAAATCCCCCTGACGTTTAAATAAAAGATCTTCATTAATGAGGTTTACATGAATGAAAACGTTAGAAGCTGATATGGGTTAGCTAGGGGCTTCGGGAAGGTCTGTGCCGGCTGCTCTCATTTTCAAATGACTGACTTTGCTAATCATTTCAAGAGAAAGTTCCTTTGAGAACAAATTATCCTCATTTGCATTCGGTGATTTACAAAAGCCACGGTGCAGTCACTTTGAAACAAACTTTGGTAAATAACTCAGCTGAAAGCCGATTTCTGCAACCCGGGAAGCCCATGCTGTTTTCTCTTTCCGAGGCCTTGGGAAACACGTCATTTTGGGGGGACGCCCCTTTCTCTCCCAGGATTAAGAGGCGCTTTCCTAACGCTTTGATTAGTTGCCGCTTTTATTTTGAACTTGCAACATTTCTAACAAAAATCAGCTAGTAAATATCTTAGGATTGCAAGCCGCAGACCCCACATTTTGCTGGTGGTGCCCGGCGGTAGGGTGGTTCCCAGCTCCTTGCTCAACTCCATTGGTCCTAATCTCGGGAGGAAGATCACTTGGGGCTCCCTGAGACATCTTCCAAGGAGTAGAAGAAACAGGGGACTGGTTTGGGGACACTGATTTTTTTTTTTTTAAGACAAAATGCAAACAGCAAAAACACAATTTGCTTGGTGAAACCATAGGAGGTCTCCGGGCCCCTCTGGCTTCAGTGGGATTCTCGGGTCCTCCTTACAAAACTCCCCACACCTTTAAGGATGCACCAGCTTTTTCACGGAACTCGGAAACTCCTGCATAAACAATATACCCAAAAACCCTGTCTAAAATGTCCAGTTATGAACTGCCCCATGTATAGGCAACAAATTGAGTGTTGAGAAAATCTGGCTGGGCGGTGGGGATCCTCTAAATCCAACACTTCAGAGTCAGAGGCAAGCGGATCCCTGAGGCCAGCCTAGTCTACAGAGTGAGTTCTAGGACAGTCAGGACAACACAGAGAATCCCTGTCTCAAAAAACCAAATATAATCATCATCATCATCATCATCATCTGAGGAGTTGGGGCCTAGGACCCGTTTTTCCGAAAAAAAAAAAAAAAAAAAAAAAAAAAGCCAAGAGAGGCTAGGGTATAAGGATAGTGGGGAGACAGCCCTCTGAGAAGATATCCAGATGCGCGCTCCAAATTTGGGCTCTATGTTTTAAATCAGAAAAGCAATTTAATCTACACTCGGAATCAATTCGGAGATGATGGTGGCGCAACAGCGGTCTTTGATAGATGCCTAACAGCAAATACACCTTGTGCATGTGGAATCCACTGATCCATTCTTTAATATATTAAAAATGAGTGTTATTACTGGGGCGAGTGACTCCTCAACAAACACATTTTCATGGACTTCTGCGTGGTGATTGCTTTGTGTGAAATCGTGTTTGGGTGATAATAGGGAAAATCAACAGCGTGTTTACTTATTTCTCACCGAAGCCTCGCTGGCGGCCTCCGGACGCGCTGGTCCTCCCATGCTGAGCCGGGCATGCGGGGCGACAAACAATCGCTTAGCAACTGGAAGGGAGGGACAATTTGCGTGCCTCGCATTTGTTATTTCAATTGCGCCCGGGCTACTCAGGACAAGATTGTTTCTAGTGCGTTGGGGACACTTTATGGTTTCCGCAGAGAAAGCACAGTAAGGGAGCAGGGCCCCTGACTGCCTTCAGAGTCTGCCTCCCCGCGGACAAACTGGAACAACCTTGGGCTGAGGGGACAATTGTACTAGGGAGGCTCCGCCAGGAGGAAGCTCTCCCGGAGCGCAGCGGTTAAGCCGGTGCAGTTATGTGGTTCGTTCGGGTCTGTGAGTCCCCTTCTGGGAAAGAGCGCTAAGAGACTTTTCTTTATCTTCCACCCTGCTGAACAGGCTCTGCTTTTTTGCTTTGGGCAGGGGTGGGACCAGCATACTCCTTTGTCCCAAAGTAAAGAGCAGAGACTAACCTCATTAAATACTAAGGTTTTAAGAGGTTTAATTAATGTTGGATTTGGTTAGATTATTTTAAATCCCGAGGCCTCCAAAGGAGGGATAGTTTTCCAGGTGGCGGTGTTGGGTCTTGAGCTCTGACACCCTGGACTCCAGGTGAAGCGCTTTTTCTTCTAGGGTCCCTGATACAGCTAGAGGGCTGCAGGGAATGAAGCGTCGCAGCGAAATCCAGGGCTGGTTAAGACTGATCACTAAGTGCCAAGCTGAAGGAGACACGAAGGGGTTGGGTGGAGGTTGCCTTAATCTTTTCAAAACTCTCCGAGGCTGTTTCAGATCGGTGAATACCTGTCGGGTCTGGTTCTGAGTCGCCTTTCAGAAATTGCAGGGGTCCAGGAATCTACCCCAGGTGTTCAATGGCCCTCCTGTCTCTGCCTGGCACCCCTGCAAAGTGTCTTAGAGAGCTTCCCGCGCACGTGCCTTACCCACTCGCAACGCCCAACACAAACGCAGCAAAGTCACCGCTGAAGCTGCAGCCTCTCGTTTTGGTCCATCAATTTATCTCTTTCTCTCTCTTTAGAATTGAACGTGGGAAAGGTTGACGATCAAGCAGCCTGTGTGTCCTGGAACCTGGTGACTTTAAAAGTCACTGTAAATGGAAAGTTTACTTCTCTGGTAGGCTTGGCCTTTCTGGAGGAGGGCCACACTCCTGAGAGACGTTTATTGTTTCTCTTAAAAACAAAACCAAAACCTACCCCTCCCCCAAATTGAAGACGGTTTCTATCCAGTCCTATTATTCTCCCTACCACCACCTCCAGTTTGCCAAAGTAAGCAGAGCCAAGTGTCCCAGGCCATGCGCGGGTGGGCTGAAGGTCCACGCGCGGAGGCCTAGGAGCAGAAGGCACTCTTAGCTCTGGGTGGCTGCTCCCACGCACAGAGTTCTGCTCGCAGGCTGGACCAAACTTACCGCTACGGTTCTCTAACCCAGGAAGAGAAAGTTACAAGAGGGTTCTCCCCCAGTGCCGGGGGGGACACTTAGCATTTATTGTAAGACGACTTTAGACAGCTTTGAGGTCATCTCGGGCTTATCAGTGAAGAGGAGAGAAATCTCCACAAAATGGATAGAACCTCAAAGGCGGTCCTCCACTCTGGCCTTGGCTTGCGTAGTTGGAGAGTGGCCCGCGCAAAGGCACGAAGATGGAGCGCTCTGCAATTCCGGGGCAGGCACCCGGGCCACGCGACTTCGGGCCTCTGCTTTCATTCGGCGCAGACGATCCCGGACGTCGCCCAGCCTCCTGCCCGCAAATCTGGGCAGCCTGCGCCTCCCGCGGCCTGGCCGTGCCTCACCGAGAATCCCGCAAATCATCAAGGCCGCTCTCAGTGGCCCGACTTTCGTCCAGGCCTCTGGGGTCCCACGGAGGCCAGCGTGGGCCTGGAAGGACAACTGGAGGCCTTTAGGAGAGCTAGCTCATTGAAGAGGGCAAATGCCACTCAATATGCTGAGGAAGGAGACAAGCAGTCCCCGTAGACCCCACCTGAATTAAAGCCCCCAAACAGTTTTGGGGGAACACACCCCTTTCCCCAGAATAATAATAAAAAAGGTACAGAACCTACCGGCACCCACGCGGGAAGCCTCTGGAAGCATTGCTTCAGAGTGCTCCTCTCTGTGGCGAATTTTAAACAGTGGTTGAATTTGGTCTTCAACTGCTGTGTTAGGAGCTAGGGAGCGTCAGGGTAGTTTTCTGACCCAAAGTGACCTCAAAAAAGAAGACAACTTTTACGAAGCCCCACGCGTTTCTTCTTTCGTCGTTTATGCTGAGAAAATTTGGCTTTCGCAAAAACAAAAGATTTTGAGGATACGGGGGAAAAGTGAAATTAGGCAGCGAGTTCACAGGGCGTGGGGTGGGGGGTTGGTGGCGAGAGGGGCAGTGGAATTTCAGTCTGAACTTGAAGGACGCAGTCACCCTTATTTTCTAAAAGCAAACAAATTTCGAAAGAGAATAAAAAGTAATCCTAAAGTAAAATTGGCCACAATGAATTTGAGCTACAAGCAGAGGAAATCGCACCCCATAATAGAGAGAAAAGGGTCGGGGCGGGGAGGTCGGTGGCGGAGCTGTTAACGGCGGAGGGACAATAGTATTAATAAGATTAACCTGGGCAATTAGGCCGCCCGCCCAGCTAGGCCGGGCCGCGCCGGGGCTGCTGAATGGAAAAGATTAGGTTAATTTCATTAATTCTCAATCCACAATCTCTTTTTCAGGCCCTGTAGGCCCCCTCCTCTTGGCATCTCTCCCCCTCCCCTGCAAGCGCCCCCCCCCCCTGCGCGCTCCCCCATTCCACACCACCCAAAGGAAAAGAAAAGGACCAAATCTGGTTCTGTTTGTCATCTGCATATTACCAGGAACTAAATCCAGGATGACGTCGACTCAGTATAAAACCAACAAGAGGTTGAGCCGGTCGGAGCTGCGTCCTACCCGCGGGTTGAGTTCAGCTAGGCGGCGGCGAGGGGAGGAGAGGGCGGGAGGAGGGAGCGCGGACGCAGGGGGCGGGGAGGGGCGCGAGTTGCGCGCTCGCCCGCGCTCTCTTTCGGTTTGCTCGCCCGCGGGAGGAGAGAGTGGGACAACCCCCGCCCCCCCACCCCAAACAACACCACTTGGAGACTTCTCCTTCTTCGGCGCGTCCCCGCCGCCCCCCGGTCCCGGCGCGGGGCTCGGGGATGCCCGCCAGCATGTTCAGCATCGACAACATCCTGGCCACCCGGCCGCGCTGCAAGGACTCGGTGCTCCCGGTGGCGCCCAGCGCCGCGGCTCCGGTGGTCTTTCCGGCTCTGCATGGGGACTCGCTCTATGGCGCGGGCGGTGGCACCTCCTCGGACTACGGCGCCTTCTACCCTCGTCCTGTGGCCCCTGGAGGCGCGGGCCTCCCGGCCGCGGTCGGCGGCTCCCGCCTAGGCTACAACAGCTACTTCTACGGGCAGCTGCACGTGCAGGCGGCGCCCGTGGGCCCGGCCTGCTGCGGGGCTGTGCCGCCGCTGGGCGCCCAGCAGTGCTCCTGCGTCCCGACACCCCCAGGTAGGGTCGCGATCGCGTGCGGGCCTTCCCCACAGCCGCAGTCGGTGGCTGCCGGGGCGTGGACGCTCGGTGCTGCTTGCTTTATTCACCTGGCACCAACTTTCTCCCTTTGCAAGCCTTCCCCTCTCTCCCATTTATTTATTATTATTTTTTGGTCACTGGGTACGGGACTTTGCACGCGACTGCTGCAAACTTTAAGCTAGAGTTAAAAGAAACCGAGGCACCTGGAGGCTCGTGGAGATTCCACGCCCGCACGCGCGGAAATTAAGCGAGGGCGCAGGGAGACCACGATTGTAAAGTCCCAGAACTGGCTTTGGATGTGTGCGGGCGGACGCTCCTTTCAAGTCCGAGCATCCCCGGTCTCCGCGCTCCCCAAAGACCTATCGCCCCTTGCAGACCCTTTTATTTTTAAGTGAGAGAGGGCAGCGAGCGGGTTGGCGTAGGGTGCGGAGGGAGGATGACTGACCGGCGTCCCTCCCTCTGTCGCAGGCTACGACGGTCCCGGCTCTGTGCTGGTGTCCCCGGTGCCGCACCAGATGTTGCCCTACATGAACGTTGGCACGCTGTCGCGCACTGAGCTGCAGCTGCTCAACCAGCTGCACTGTCGGCGGAAGCGGCGGCACCGCACCATCTTCACCGACGAGCAGCTCGAAGCCCTGGAGAACCTCTTCCAGGAGACCAAGTACCCAGACGTGGGCACCCGGGAGCAGCTAGCCCGGAAGGTGCATCTCCGGGAGGAGAAGGTGGAGGTAGGCAAGAGGCCTAGTTGTGGGAGGGAGCGTTTAGCGGTCCTTCCCTGCACGCGGGGTTTGCTCGGTCCTTCGTGGGGCTGCGGCCACTCTAAAGAGCATCCCGAAGGCGGCGGCCTGGAGGCTGCTGGAAGGCGCTTTAGGCCCAGGAAGTGGGGTGGAAATGCGGAAACGCTGCGGGTGTGCCCCCTCCTTTTGTTGACCCTGGGTTCAGCGGTTGCTTGCAATTTCACGCAACCAGGCTGAGATTCCACGACCAGGCTGCTCCCCTGGCCACGCAGAGCCACCCGAGTGCCCTGGCGTTCGGGGGAAGCGATCTTTTGGTCACCGCTGTTTGTTGCTCCCTCGCGCAACAGGTCTGGTTTAAAAACCGCCGAGCCAAATGGCGACGACAGAAGCGGTCCTCTTCGGAGGAGTCGGAAAACGCCGAGAAGTGGAACAAGGCGTCTTCGAAAGCCTCGCCCGAGAAGAGGGAAGAGGAAGGTAAAAGCGATTTGGACTCGGACAGCTGACGGCCGCGGGCCGGCCGGGGCGCTTGCCTGACGCAAGGACTTGCACAGACAGACGATGCTACTTGCACACGCCCTGCCTTGCGGGAGGGGGTCGAGAAAGCAACGAGGAGCTAGCTGTAAATAATGTACAGGCCCGGGACCGCCGGGGACTGGCGTGGGGGGACCGCAGCCCCACTGTCCCGGGCTGCCTGCGTGAGCCGCGTTCCCCACCGTAGTATTTATAGTTAAGTTAACGGTGACAATACAATAAAGTGATGGCGATGTAGACCAGCCATGTTGTATTTCGTACCCTCGTGCCATCCGCTGAGGCCTAGAAAAGAAATCTGTTTAGTTGCAACGTGGAAGACAATTTAAAACGCAGCGAAGTGGGTGTGGGAGGGTCGGAATTGGTCGCGTTGGGTATCATGGGTCTTCGGGAAGGAGTTCAGAGTGGCAAGCCCCGGTTTCTAAAGTGTCACCTCTCCCATCTTTCTTTCCTTCCCTGAAACTTCCTCAGAGCTCCCTCCCACCCCCTCATCACCCACCCCCTCATCACCCACTCCCTCAGGGCCTTGACTTTCAAAACCCCCAGACCTAAGGCCAACCATGAATCGAATTCCTGTGCAAAAAGGCCGCAGGGATGAGGGTAGCTCCCCTGGGTGTTGGTGCTTTCTTTCTGGCTGTCACCTCCCCAGGGAGCTGTCCTTCCCTCCCTGGGAGCATAGCCGGTTTGTTTGTTTCTACTACACAGCTTTGGTGCTTGCCCCACAAGGGGGTGCCTCCTAGAGCTGTGTGCTGGAGCGCCTGCCCGCAGCTCGCGGGGGACATCCCACAACCCTAGGTCCTCTGAGTTTTCTAGCTACTCGAGGTGAAGGTTGGGGAGGACCAAGGGGGTCTCTCTTTTTACCGGCTTTGTAGAACTCCCTGACAGAGGAGTCCTTGGAGATGGTTGACCCTCTCTTTTTCAGTGGGTACTATCTGCCCCCATAACACCATTCACCCCTAAAGGAAGGAGCAATCTGGTCGACTGCGCTGGTCTGAAATTTACATTTTCTCTGGAGCAGGGAGGTCACTCTGCCTGCCATCTGTAACAAGATGGCTTTAATATGTTAAACTCATAATTGGTTCTACCTTAAGTGTGTTTATCTAGGAGGAAGTCAAAGTCCCACTCCTTAGCTACAGAGCTGGGGGCGGGGGCTTGCTCTCCCCCTTTGCCATTTTGGATATTTGGAGCAAGCTCTATTCAGGCTGGACACTGGCTAGAAACAGTACAAGAAGAAAACAGTGATGTACAGGAAATGCCCTTTTCTCTGATTGTAGGATTATAAAGGGGGTAAGGACACAAACTATGTAATGGCATCCAGTATAGTTATTTTTCTTTAATTTGGGATCTCAGGCTGGCCTTGGACTCCAGATCAACCCTTGCATTCACCTCCTCTGCTGGGATCATAGGCATATTACCAGCTCCCAGCACTGCCTTTTAAATAAACACTCTTGCTTTACGTTAAAAGAAAGGGACAGGGTTTGAAGGACAGATCTGCCTACAGGAGAGGATCTCTGTCATCCATACCTAGACTCCATCAGTTTGAGCTGTCTCTGCTATTGGCCTCCAGCTGTAAGATAGGCACATACATATATAGCGTCTGCTTTCCGAGGTTGTGAGTGTTTCCAGGCACCGATTTCAGAGTGGCACCTGGCATAACAAAACACATTGTGTGGCTGAATAGTAGTAGTAGTAGTAGTAGTAGTAGTAGTAGTAGTAGTAATAGTAATAACAATAATAATAATAATAATAATAATAATAATAAAAGTTAGCATGGCTTTTATAATAGGTCAGAACTAATACTTCAAAACTCATGCTCATTTCATCTTCCAAGAACTGTGAGCTAGGGCATAATGTCAGCATTATTCAAGTGAAGAGGTTTCTGAAAGCTTAAGTAGTTTTACATCATGCAGTGCGTAGGAAATCAAGGGCACGTGGTTTTTACCCAAGTGCATCTTGCCCGCCATTGGGGATATTTCCGATAGCCACAGTTTTTGTGAGAAACATTCAAAGAAGCCAGCCAATTCTAGATGAGTCTTAAATGGCTTTTAATAAACCTTCACTTTAGATGCCAGACTTCCAGGATGACAGGGCATTGGCTGCCATACACCCCACTTGGTAACAGTTGTGTTACCGGATGAGGTCTTCTGTGTTGTTGGACAGAGGTGTGCCTCGGAGGCATCCATGTAACATTCTAACGGAGGATAGCATCGCTCCTTCCCAGAGCTGATCTCTTTATTTACAGCAAACTCCCATGTCTCCTTGAGTCTGACCTGTCCTCCAGCTTACTATAAAAGGGAATCTTATTTTCAAGAAACTTTTCATTTTTCTGGTCTGAAAAGAGCTATATGGCAAGTGATGGGGAGAGGGGAATTGAGGGGGTCCTCCCGCAAGAACACCTGGTGAGAAGTCACTAATCAGTGGAGGAGGTGTGCTGACGAAGAACCTGGAGCTAGCTAGCTATTCCTTGCTTGGCTCAGGGCAGATCGGAGGTGGTGAGAGACCCGCCCCCCTCCTCAGTCCCCAAGCCTGGAGTTCCTTGTGAAGTGCTATAGCACGGCCCCAGCTCACAGGAAATCAGTATGATAAACGTCTGGAGTGAAGAGGGAAATGTCAGCAAGGTTGGCCTAATAATAGTCCCCCCTCCCCTCTGCATGCCCCAGGCAGCTGTGGGACTCAAACCTCTGCTGTAGCTGGCTGTTGGTGTCAGGCAGGGCCAGATGGGGTCACAGGGCAGCAAGTACTGGGGCCTGGTCATTTTCTTTAGTGGGACTTGGAATCACACTGTTGGAAAGTCGTGCCTACATGTGGGCAAGGTGTGGGCCCAGAGACTTGCCTGAGAGGCTTTCATCTCACATCCCTGAGTCCTGCCCATGTCAAATGAGCAAATGGAAACACAGCTAACATCTAGGGCTACCATGGGGACTGTGGTCTACAAAACTCCTGGTCCTGAGTTTTGCTAAATCAAGATGCCTTGAAGAAGCTAAGCCTGTTCTTTTGGATCAAGATGTAAGCTGAGCAGAAGTCCACCAATAATCAATGACTGTGGGAATGAATGTAGCTGCCTCGGGGCACGTGGGAATTAATGTACTGTGCCCAATAGTCCAGTAAAGAACAATAGGTATTCCCTAATAACACTCTAGCATTTTCTACTACCAGCCCTTCCACACACATCAAAGGCCCATGTTAGCCCCCCTTTTTTAAATTTATGTTTATTTGTTTATTCGAGACAAGGTCTCACTTGGTAGCCCTGGATATCTTGGAACTCTTTATCTAGACCAGGCTGTCCTATATTTACAGATAATCTGCCTGCCTCTACTGCTGAGGTTAAAAATGTGTACCATCACGTCTGATGACTTATTTTGCAGGTAGGAATTTGGAGGCTTGGGACCATTGAACAATAAGTGGCAGAGTGGGCCCTGGTCCCCACCCCCCACTTCAGCTATGTCCCACATACCTCAGCTTCACTCATGATGAAGGATAGTGTAATATTTCCCAGGTATCCCTGGTCACTTGGGCCACAGAGCACCCTGGCTGGAAGGAGTTGAGGGGTGAGAGGTAGATGTGTGTATGCAGAAGGGGTAAGATGGGGGGTGGTCTTCAGATTTTTATCTTATTTTCCTGGAGAATGTGTAGCCATTCTTTGTAGCTAACTGGGCAGGGTTGAGGTAGGGTCGGAAACTACTGCTGATCAAGCAGAATCTAGGGAGTGTGTATTTCAGTTATAGCTCTTTGATCAAAAATGTGTTTTATTGACATTCGAACTTTGAACCCAGAGGCTTCGTTTTTTTTTGTTTTTGTTTTGTTTTTTTTTTTTTTTTGCTTTTCTGGGGACAGGATGGCCTTAAACTGTGGCAGTTCCAGCTTTGCTTGTTGAGTGCTGGGATTAGAGGCATGAGCCACCATGCCTTGCTAGACTGTCATGTGTGTGTGTGTGTGTGTGTGTGTGTGTGTGTGTGTGTGTATGTATGTATGTATGTATGTATGTATATATATATGTATGAGCTAGAAGCAGACAGGCCAGGAGGTAGGAGTGACAGAGAGTTCTTTTTCTACATAGTGGACTGTTGGATCACTGGATTTTAAAACCACCGTGGTCCAAGTTTGTATCAGATTGGAGCCTGCAGCAGGTTAAACAGTCTGTCTGTCAGCCTCCCTCCCCACCTGCAAAAGGGGTCTGTGGAGAGGATTGGTGATAAAGGAAGGAACCCAGCTGAGTGTCTGACACATTTGTTCATTATCCCTGGCTTTGACACCACCCTCTGACCAGCTGATCAATGCCCCACTTAAGCAGATTAAGGAGTGCCCCCTTTTAATTGTTAGTTTAGGAGCCCATGTGTGACCCCAGGATGGGGTGGGCTGCTGAGATGCTAACACTCTCATTCTCCCCAAAGCTGCCCTGGATTTAGAGTGAAGAGTCGCATTTGCCAGCGGGTTTGGATTTGATTTCAAAGTTTTGTGAAATGACCTTGAAGTTTTTTCCGAAAGTAAAAAAAACGAAGACAAACCAGAGCAGCTAGTGCAGAGACCCTTAAACATTCTGGAGGAAGTGGATCTGAGTTGTTAAGCAATGAGGCCCTCTCCTTTGCTGAACCGAAGGGAAGCATTTCCCCCGGTGCCTGTCCATAGAGTCATGCATGTGACCAAGTAGAAGACCTCCTCTTATCATGGCGTGGTTGTAAATCTGGAGGAAATAAAAGAGCTTCATTTTTGCAGTCTGAGTGGTCCATAGAACCAGTAGGGGTGAATTATAACTTATTAGAGCATCCAGAAGTGGGCCCGTAAGTTTTGGATTCCGGAAGCCTCCATCCATTCCCAAGTGTGCGGTCCTGGGAAGCATCATCGAGGGACAGTTGCAGGAGTCCCTCCCCTTCTCCCCTTTCTCAGAGAGTCCTTCCACTTGGAACTTGTGTTTCCCTCTTTTGAGGTCCCCAGTCTGCTGATCGTGTCTAGCAGTGAGGTTTAATGGCATCCACTGCATGCTGCCCAACACCTCCTCTCGTGCTCCTGAGACACCAGAAGCTGATTTCTAGAAGCTGTGATTAGTGGGGTAATTTTATCCTCTATGCAGAGTTGAAAAGGCTCCTGCCACTTCCTCACTGATTTTCCAGCAGTATAATGTAGGGCAGACAATGCTATTATCCTACCGGTGGCTGTGGCTGACCCCAATAAAGGCCATGGCTGCAGGAGGCCTGCTTCCAGATTCTCAGAACTGGTGTGTGGGAACTTGGTTTAATTTTTCTCTTTTGGAGGGTTGGGATGGAAATATTTTTAAAAGATTTTTTTTAAAAAAGCTCTGTGTTGTCCAACTTCAAGGATGCAGTTGTGACTAAAGGTAATGTCACTGTCAGGCCACACTCAACACAGTTGCAAGAGCCCCCTGTCAGCCTGGTGGCAATTTAACATGTTGACAGCGTATTCTTCCCTGGTTCTGAGGTGCCTTGTGGCTCCGGAGGCTTATGCCACCAAGAGGGTTTGCTTCATATAGCCTGTAGGCAGCATGGGCCTGACTCTCACAGTGCCCCCCTTGTCCACACAAATCATTGACATCACTTCATAAGGCCAAGAGGGGGTGTTTCCTTCCAGATGGGGTATGAAGAAGCCTCCTTTGAAATTCCTCTAAGTGCTAACTATGGGACCAGAAAAAGAAAACCACACTGCTCCAGGAACACGGAGGCCCAATGTGTCTCTCAGGCACATCTCCCTCTGCCAGGAAGACTCAGTACCCAATGAAGCTGGAATCCCAGCTGGTTCTTTCATCTGAAAACATCTCCAAGGCCAGATGGCTGGGACATTAGGGAAGATGCATGCTGAACATTGTTTTGTGTTTGAGGAATAAATATTTAAATCTGAAACCAAGTGAATCACTTTCTACTGAAGTGGGCAGGGTTGTGGATCATGTGAGTGTTGATTTTCCCCACGCTTGTCCTAAACATAATCTCAACTTGCATGATTCCTGTCACATGTGGAGACTGAAAAGCTGTCTGCTGCACGATGCAGGGTGTTGGCTGCATATATGGAGTGATATTTGAGGCTGAAACGGAGGCACTGACATATTCTTTTATTAATTCATTAATCAATTAATTATTGTTAATTATTAATTTATTTGTTCGTTTGTCACCTCATTCTTTATATAAGACTGCCTGGCATTTGTCTCAGCTCTCCCATGGAGTACTTGACCTCAGGTACAATGGTGAATGGAGAAAACCATTTTGAAATTGCATCTACAGGTCTGGAAAGAGCACAGATCTTCCTGACTTAACATTGTCTGTGGAAGATGTTGCTTGTGTGGCTCTTTTGGAGGCAGGAGACAGAATATCACTATATAGCCCAGGCTGGCCTTAAACTCAGTCTTCCTGCCTCAGCTTCTCAAGTGCTGGAATTAAAGATTTGCCCCCAGCATACCCAGCCTACTCTGTAGATTCAAACAAACAAACCAAAACAGAACAAAAATAAGATAGACTGCATGTGTGGCTCACACCTGTAATCCCAGCACTAGGGAAGCTGAGTAGGGAAGATCACGTATGAATTGGGGGTCAACCTGTGCTACTCTGTGAGTTTTTCAGGCCAACTTGGGCTATAAAGTGAGACCCTATGTAGGAAAAAAAATTAAAAAATTAAAAAATATAAGAAACGGGGCTGGAGAGATGGCTCAGAGGTTAAGAGCACTGTCCTGCTATCCAGAGGTCCTGAGTTCAATTCCCAGCAACCACATGATGGCTCACAACCATCTGTAATGAGATCTGGTGTCCTCTTCTGGCCTGCAGGCAGACATGCTGTATACATAATAAATAAATAAATCTTTTTAAAAAATATAAGAAACGCTTTCTGCCATGCTCAGGCTACATTTGTTTGGAGGTTTGGCAGTTGGGTTTTTAGAATAATTTCCCCAAATGTGTCCATGTCGAATTCCCCTCTGCTGACTGATGGGAGCCTGGTGGACATGGCTGCTGCCATTACTGTTTTGTGTACTGGCTGCTTGGGTGACGTCATTGTGTCTAGCGGTGCTTTGCCATCTTTGTTGTATTCAATCAACATGCACTCTGTGGTGGTGTCCTCGATGCTGGAGATAGACTCCAGGGCATTGGCCATACTAGGAAGAGCTTTGACTCTGAGCTGCACCTGCAGCCCCAAGGTTGGCCTTATTGTCACTGTGCAGAAAGGAAGGTGACTTCAGTCAAGGAAGGCCAGCTGTCAGCCCCTACATCCCAGTGGGCCTCTGTAACTATGGACTGCTTTCCTTAGCCAGGACCAGCCAGGGTATCTAACCAGAATGCCTGCCTGGGGCCAAGAAAGCAGTGTGATCTTCGAGCTTTCGTCTCTTTCTTGGGAGAATTATAACTATTTTGTGGTTGAGATGGTGTGATTAAAGTCTAACGTTATAATTTCCGGCAACACATGAAGATTACCTGGGGTTTTGCAAACACAGATCACTAATCATGGTAAATATATCAACACATTAAAAATAGTTCCAAGCACATAGTCAAACATTGTATGAGAGCAGCCTCTACAGTCTACAAATATTAAGGTGTTACCTAGTGTGTGTCAGAAGTTGCACTAGATGCTGACAACACAGCCTTTCTGGACCTTTGCTCTCTTTCTGAACTAGAAGCTCCCTGGGATGGCCATTGAACTCCTGAGATCTGTCTGTCTAGGTCTCCTGAGCACTGAGGGTACAGGTTAGTATTACCATGTCCAGTTCTCACCCAGGTTTAGGGGATCTAAACTCAGGTCCCTTTTGCACAGCCAGAATTTCACTTATTGAACCATTTCCCCAGTCCCTTGGCATCTCTTTCTCACATTTTAAGGAAACCAGTCCCATCAGGGTGTGGTGGCACACAGCTGTAATCCTAGTGTGCGGGAGGCGGAGGCAAGAGGATCATGAGTACACAGCTACATAGAGTTGAAGGCAAGCCTGAGCTACACAATGGGACCCTGTTTCAAAACACCAAGGTCTGTGGATGTAGCTCAGTGGTAGAACGTTTGTGTTTAGCTTGTGTAAAGCCCTGGGTTTAATCACCAACATTGCAAATAAAAAAGGAAACATCAGCTGGCTGTGGTGATGCATGCCTTTAATCCTACCTTGGGATGCACAGGCAGACAGATCTTTGAATTCTAGATCAGCCTGGTCTACAGAGCAAGTTCCGGGACAGCCAAGATTACAGAGAGAAACCCTGTCTCAAAAAAAAAAAAACAAAAAAAACAAAAACAAAGTAACACCAACAACACAATATTAATAATGAAAAAAAGAAATATCGTCTTTATTTTCTTAAAAGTCCTACTTCCAAATATAGTCACATGAGCATTCTAGGTTTTAGTCCTGGGGGAACATATCCAGTCCTCAATAGCCTTTGCTTTGTTAATAGAACCAGCATCTTTGCTGACTTAGCCCACCAGGTGTTGGGTTTCCACATGTGTCTTTTCCAGTTTTAGGAATCAATACTGCTCGATATAGCTTCTGAGGACCACAGACAGTTCAATGGAGTCTTCATGGGCCTCTTCTGAACAGCGTAACACTGTCACAGAGCTAGCCAGTGTGTATGCAATGTGTCTTTGTCCTTGACCTATGATTGGGGTCAAGAGCTGTTCCTTCACTTTTTGTTTGTTTGTTTGTTTTGAGACTGGAGCTCATGTTGTTCAGGCTGGCCTTGAACTTACTTTGTAGTTAAAGATGACCTTGAACTACTGGTCCTCCTGCCTCTACCTCCTGAATTCTGTGGCTTATAGGCAAGCATCACCACACTTGGTTAATGCTGTGCTGGGATTAAACCCAGGGCTTCCTGCACACCAGGCAAACACTTTACAAACTGACCTACATCCTAGCCCTGTTTGGTCCCTTTGATGGATGCAAAGCTCAAGGCAGACATCAGAGAGGTTGCAAAACCACCTCCTCTGACTGGAGAGCAAGCCTTTGTCATCCAGCATCATTTCTCTCTCTCTTGGTGGAAAAGAAACCTTGGCTACAACTTGGGCCCTGCCATCTTTATTTGTTTGTTTGTTTGTTTTAAGGCCTACTTTCCCTTATAGTACAGTCTGTCTACCCAGAAGGTCACCAGCCTGTCCAGATAACCTGGGTATTTTTTTAGAAATCAAAGCCAACTCTGAGGGGGTATCTCTGGCACACTCTGACTTGCCACTGCCTGCTGCCTCATCCAGAGCTTAAGGCACAGGCCTTTGCACACTATTGACATTCTCCAGGCCCTGAGAGGCTTCCAAGTAGAGGGGTCATTTGGATACTGACCAGCATCCTCCAGGGATGGGAGTGACCACCAGGCAGCTGACCACACAGAGTGGATGTAATTTTTGCAGCAAGAGTTAATTGGCACAAGGATGCTGTGCTCTTCTCAGTGCTTAGTGGTTCTCATCCCTGCACCAGGAAGACAGCGCGGTTTCTCTTTTAGAAAGAGCACCAGTTTTCAGAGCAGACAGATATCAAGAGATCTGGTGGGCTATGTCCCTTCACACTCATTTTCTCTAGAAGCATTTATTGGCAGGATGATTGCTTGTGGGCTGGTTTATTTTTATTTTTTATTTTTTTGATCCTCAGTAGACACCAGTGATTTTCAATCATTTCGAACCTATTCGGTTAAATCGTAGAGGCTGTCTCTATTTTCGCGGTCCTGAGGGGTTGGTCTGCATTTGGTCCGAATTATGGGGCTCTCAACAGACGGCAGTAAAAGCTTTTGCAGGCAGGCCGGAGCGGTAGGGAGAGCTGGGTGTCTAGAGACAGAATGGGCAGCTTGGCTGTGTTTTCCAAGCCCCTCCAGCCCGGTGACACAGGCAAGCCATTTAATCTCTAGGAGACATGTTTGCTTGGAGTATAAAACAGAGTTAATAACTCAAGCCCCTTTGTTCTCTCTAGGGCAAATTACAGAGATCTTGGAAGCCTAAACACAACTTTTCCTCCATTATTTCCCCTGGAGAGGGAGGGATGAGTGAAGTCCTCAAATGAATTGGATGTGATATGGCAGAATATGATGTTGGTAGCAGTCCATAGTTTTTGCTTGTGGAATATTGCAGGGGGGATTCTTTTTCTAGACCCAGAACAGAGCATCTGAGTGGCCAAATCCATATGAATGTAGTCTGGTTCTTGAAGGAAACCAACCAACCAACCAAAGGCAAACCACAGTGTGGATGCCTTGGCTTTGCTGGAGGCCTCTCCCTGTGCAGTGTGGGTAACGATGGATGAATCAGGAATATTCCAGAAGAGGCATGACAAAGGACTTGGTACCAGGCAGGGCACATCCCTATCAGATTCTGATGGTAACTTGCCACTGTGAGGCAGGGGTAAGCTCAGCACAGACTAATCTTTGGCTGCCCAGAGCTCTGGGAGAAGGAGAAGGTTGTGTAGGGGACAGTATAATTATCTAAGATATTTACGATGCAGTGAGAAGAGACTGGAATCCGGGTTGGCAGGGAAGTGCTGACGGGAACAGCCCTGAAAGCTGTGGGATATCAAGATATGTGAGGATATCAAGACCAGTGGTCCAGAATAGTGTTTGCAGCACCAGGCCTACTCCAGAGGTTAGAGGAGATTCTGGGCCTCAGGATGCATGTAGGCAACAAATAGTGAGCCTGAACTGATATCTGGCCAGGTCCTTGTAAGAATTTATTCCCGGGAGTGTGCAAACAGCATTCCCTCAGGGCCACTACTTTTCACCAGTGCTGGGACTAAGGCCCTGCATGGGTGTAGTCTCATTTTGTTTGACCCTTTCTTTCTCTCCCTTGGTGCAGCCCTTTCCTCCATTCCAGATCATACTGAGGACCTTCATGGGATCTTCACCTTCTCAATCTCCTTGAATTTTCTTCCCATTCCTGCTTCTTATTGTCTCGACTCCTCTATGGCCTTACCTACCCTCATCCAACATCTTCACCTTTTGTCAGGGCTGAAGCATGTAGAGGGGACCTAAGGCATCCCCTGTCCTCAGGGGCTCCCAGCAAGAGAAGCAGCAGCCTCAGCAATAGCAATTTGGGTGATGGTGACGAGAACCAAGATAGCAGCTGGTATGGAGCAGAGTAAGGACACAAAGGGTATCTGCATCTCTGTGGTCAGTTCTTGGCCTGCCTCGGTTTCCACATCTGTGTACTGGGTCTGCAGAAAAGAGGCTGCTCCTGGGCCAGCCCAGAACACTATGGGATACCATATGCTTATAGAGCACAGTGGCACATACCCAGTACTGTCACAGTGGTTCTGGTTCCAATTCTACTGGAGGGATGGGATAGGTCTGAGGTCAAGTTAATAAAGATTTTAAAGAGCACAGCCCAGAAGCCATTTCCAAGGGGACCAACCCATGAAGGACATCTAGGTAGAGTTAAAGAAGCTGGGGCACAGGTGGGTATACAAGAAGCCAGCACCCCTATCCCCATTAGTAGGGCTTTAATGGGACTTTAAGTGTCCACTAAGAGGGGCCTATCCCTGGCTTTTTTTTCTTCTTCCACAGATTTGTTCCCAGTGTTCTTACCGAGACAAAGATGTTATTGGATCAGGCTTACATCAATGTCATCTCTATTCACAGTTTAGCTAGATCCCATGCTGGACACGGGAACCAGCCATGTGGTTCACTGCGGGAGGACTCCTGAGTTTGGAAAACAGAGACTTCTTGGACAGAAAGTAGCAAGGAGCCAAGGCGCCCTCTCTATGCTCACACAGGTCTCTGAATCTATCCCGTATCAAAATACAGGCATTCACTCAGTTTCACACTGATTTTCTTTCTGGCTCTGGACTTCTGTTTGTTGCATACACCCTGTAAAATTTTCAGTCCGTAGAGAAATGCAGCAGAGCAGTGAGGGCCTGCCTATCTTTCTCAGTGCATTCCTTTATGGATAGACACCATCCGAGGAGCCTGGGCTTGTCTTTCCCTCTCTCTGAATGTGTGTGCGTACACATATGTGTGTTTTTAGGAAACAATCCATCCCCTGCTTGGGCAGCATCTAGTCCATCAACCTCCCAGCTCCCAAGTAGATGCTTTTGGATTTTTGGAACAGATGAACCTTTCTTTCCTTGACCATTTCCACATTGCAGGTTAGGAAGCCACATCTAATAAGTGTGTGGGGTGTGTGTGTGTGTGTGTGTGTGTGTGTGTGTGTGTGTGTGTGTTTCAGGCAAGATCTTGCTGTGTAACACAGGCTTGTCTCACATTCACAGTACTGGGGTTCAAGGCATGCACCACCATGCCCATCATGAGAACCAACCACATCCATCTACGACTCTGGGACCAGAGTATTCAACACCCACTTCTGCCCTTGGAGGGCACCAACACTCATGTTTACATACACAGGTGTGCATACATAAAAATGAAAAAAATCACAAAAATAAAGCTTTAATAGATATATGGGTTGGAGCGATGGCTCCGCAGTAAGAGTCTGTGGTGGTTTAAATAAGAATGCCCCCCCCCCCCCGGGAGATTTGAAATCTTGGTCACCAGGGAGTGGCGTTATTTGAAAGGATTAGGAGGTGTGTCACTAGGGATGAGCTTTGAGGTTTCAGAGGCCCAAGCCAGGACCAGTATTGCTCCCCTCCTGCAGCCTGCCAGTGGGTATGCGGAGCTCTTAGCCTTTTTTTCCAGTGCCATGTCTGTGTGTATTGCCAAGCTTCCTGCCACAATAATAAGAGACTTTGAGTTTTCAGGTTCCTGATTGGGTAGCCTGGTGCTGGTTACAGCTGGCCACCCTCATCCCAGAGCTGTGGTATATTATACATTTTGACATTGTTGCCCCTACTAGCCGTTCCTCCCCTTGTTGTTGTTGTTTCTGAGATAGGACTTGATTTTGGCCTAGAACACACTATGGTGTGGGCTGGCTTCCAACTCCCAGAAATCCTTCTGTTTTAGCTTCTCCAGTGCCAGGAGTACACCCATGTCCCTTAGTCTGTTTTGGAGTCATTGTCTTACTATGTAGCCCAGGCTGGCCTTGAATTCCTTATGCAGCTGAAGATAACCTTGACCTCCATCCAGATTCTCTTGCCTCTGTCTGTCAAGTACTGGGATTACAGGCATCTGTTGCCATGCTGGGTTTTCTGTGGGCTGGAGGTTTAACCCAGGGCTTCACTTAGGCTGGGTGAGCACTCTATGGGCTGACCTACACCAACAGACTTTGAATTCCTAATCCTCCTGAGGCCTACAAGGGCTACTACACCTGACATAAAGAAACTCCTCCCTCCCTCTCTCCCGCTCCCTCCCCTCCCTCTCTCCCTTTCTCCCTCCCTCCTGAATCCAAGGCTTGTACATACTAGGCAGGTGTTTTACCCCTGGGCAACACTGCAGCCCTGTCTAATCCATCCGTCTGCTTTTTCTTGTGCTGTGGTTTTCTGTGATTTGATTCATTTGGCTCTTCTCTCTCCAGCACCATGATGTGTGATTTTCCTGAAGTTTTGGTTCTTTAAAGTCTTTTGCTTTATTTATTTGCTTTTAGTGTCTGGGTGTTTTACCTGCATGTATGTCTGCCCACAGAGGCCAGAAGAGCACATCAGGGGCTGGAGAGATGGTTCAGAGGTCCTGAGTTCAATTCCCAGCAACCACGTGGTGGCTCACAACCATCTGTAATGAGATCTGGTGCCCTCTTCTGGCCTGAGGGGATATGTGCAGACAGAACACTGTATACATAATAAATAAATCTTGGGCTGGAGAGATGGCTCAGTGGTTAAGAGCGCCAACTGCTCTTCCAGAGGTCCTGAGTTCAATTCCCAGCAACCACGTGGTGGCTCACAACCATCTGTAATGAGAAGAGCACATCAGATCCCCAGGAACTGGAGTTACAGATGGTTGTGAACTGCCATATGGGTGCTGGGAATCAAAACTGGGTCCTTTGCAAGAGATGCCAGTACCCTTAACCACTGAACTATCTGTCCAGCCCTGGGAAACTTCTTCATATTTATTGTGGTTAGACCTTTTCTTCCTCCATTAGTTCCTTTTAAAATTTCCGTGGCTAAATTTGCTTTACAATTTTTTTTTTTTTAAGTCAGACAACTAAATACCTATGGTTGTTTTTATTTGAGTTATACTTCATTGGAGTGCCATTTGTAGAGAGTGCACATCTCTCCAGCAGAGAGTGTCTCTAACTAGGATTATGATGTTTATAGTTAGTTCTCTCCCCACCCTCAGTGGCTTAATATGCATCTATGCATCACAGCTCACAGGTTTGTGTACCAGCTGCAGACTGGCTGAGACCGGGTGTATGTGTTAGTTGGTTTACTTATGATTGTGACAAAACCTGACATGAGTCACTTAAGGAAGGAAAAGTCTCGTTTGGCTCACGGCTTGAGAATACAGTTCCTCATGACAGGGAAGACATGGCTGGGGGAGCTGGGGGAGCTGGGGGAGCTGGGGGAGCTGGGGGAGCTGGGGGAGCTGGGGGAGCTGGGGGAGCTGGGGGAGCTGGGGGAGCTGGGGGAGTTGGTCACACTGAGTTGGCAGTCAGGAACCAAAGAGAGACATGCTGGTTGCTCGGCTTGCCTTCTCCTTTCCTCTCTTTACATTCACACTCATCTCCAACCTGGGGGTTGGTGCTGCCCACATTCAGGGTGGTTCTTCCCTCCTGTTGAGCCTCTGGAAACATCTTAATAAGCATGCTTAGAGATGTGTTTCTCAGGGGATTCTAAATCCAGTGACGTCACTGCAGCATCACCGAGTAGCTCTGCTCCAGTTTGTAGGTGGATCCTCACTAGTTTGGCTCTTTGTTGAGGTTGAGGCACAGATCTGTTCCTTACATTTCACTTTGATAGCAAATCTGAGAGTGGATCTTCTAATGATAGAGGTGGCAGAAAACCAAGCAGAAGTCTCCAGCTGGGGCTTAGAACTCCTGCCTACTTTATACTGGGCAAAGCAGGTCATATGGTCAAGTCCAAAGTTAGGGGATAGAGAGTTGCTCTTTCCCCTAGTGCAGACAAAGATGAAGAGCCATGGCCAGTGACACCACTTGACCTCTCTATGGTTTCCAGCTGTGTCTTCATTATGCTGTTTAGTACAATGTTATGTTTTACATAGAGATTATGGAGTACACATTAGGTTTATTTTCTGGTTCTCACTGCTTATTGTTAATGGTACATTTCCCCATTATACATCAAAATTGTTTTCTATCAATATATTTGTGTTATGTTCAGCTCCCTTATAGGCCTTGCTAATCAATCAGTTCAACTTGTTTTTCAGTTGGCTTTGTGAATTTGCTAGCTGGGCCATCCTGCCACCTGAGAACCATGTTCATTTTACTTTTCCTCTCCAGTTCCCCGCTTCTCTCATCTCCTCTCTTACCCACTACACTCACTGGGCCCTCAGTGACCACAGTGACTCTGAACAGTGTTGGCACAATATCCCTGCTTCATTCCTTAAGGGAGCAGTTGCTGATTTCACTGATATGCCCTTGCTCCTGCTTGATGCGTTAAGAATCATGGTTGTGGGTTGGAGAGATGATTGTGAGCACTGACTGCTCTTCTAGAGGACCCAGGTTCAATTCCCAGAACCCACATGATGATCATGTGTAATTCCAGTTGCAGGGGATCCAACCCCCTCTTCTGGCCTAAATGGGTACTGCATACACACAATGCATATACATATACTCAGGCAAACACTCATAGCTATAAAATAAAATAAGTAAATCTTAGAAAAAAAAGCATCGTGGTTGTACTGGGCATGAGACATAGAGGCGAGAGGATTGCTGTGAGTTGAGGCTGGGATATGGAGTGAAACTCTGTTGAAAGGCATGTACACACACATACACACACACACACACACACACACACACACACACACACATTGTAGGGAGGAGCAAGGACAGAGAGAAAGAAAGAGACAGAGAGAGAGACAGACAGACAGTTATGAGGAGGTGTACCCATGTGATCACATATCATTAACTTGCATTCTTTTTTGTTTTTTGTTTTTAAATATTTGCTTATTTGTTTACTTTTATGTTTAAGTATGTGTCCCTGCATGAGTTTTTATATACTACATGTATGCCAGTGCCCATATATTCCAGAAGGAGGTATCAGATCCCTGGGAACTGGAGTTACATGTGGTTGTGAGCTGCCTGCCCTGTGGGTGCTGGGAACTGAACCAGGTCCCCCTGCAAGAACAGCCAGTGCAGTTAACTGATTCTTATATTCTTCAGCCTGTAGCAGCACTGCCCAGCTCAATGCACCCTTAACAAAGGGACAAGTCACCACAACAGCAGCATTCCCAGGAAGCAGGACAGGAGCACAGTTGGCCTTCCTGTGCAGCTCAGGCTGCCGTGCCTCTGGCCTCGGTTCCATCCCGTGTCTCTTTGCCTTTCCTCCCCCAGAGTCCAATCTTCTTGCACCCCAAGCTATAGGGTGAGCCTGTGTTTCCCTAGACTCTCCACGGGGCCAGTCTTGTTTCTCTGTGGCCCGGTTCCACATTCACAAGAGGACCTCTGGTCAGCCCTGCTTGAATCGGAAGTCTTCAAGGCATCTATGATCAGGGGACAGCAATGACTCTATAGGGCCACGAGGAGCCCCTCCTCCAGTTGAGGGCAGATGCATGCCACGGGTCCTTTGTGATGGAGTGGCCTCCACGCAAGAGAGGCAGCCTGAGATGCAGAGAGCTCTGGGATGAGACCTTGGGGACATTAGCAGCCCCAGGGTT
This sequence comes from Onychomys torridus, assembly GCF_903995425.1. Classification (NCBI taxonomy): domain Eukaryota; kingdom Metazoa; phylum Chordata; class Mammalia; order Rodentia; family Cricetidae; genus Onychomys; species Onychomys torridus. Next base: position 71,333,561 of record NC_050456.1, on the reverse strand, counting down.
CAGTTTCCTATTTTTCACACTGGATGAAGAGTATCTCTCTGCTGCTTCCTTGTAGGGTGGTTGGGAGACAGCCATGCTCTGCTTGATGTGAAGGTATTTTTTAATCCCATAACTTTTTAATCTGTAATTGCTGCTTCCCCCTTCTCTTCCTCCTCCTATCCCTTCTACTTCTTAAAACACAACTTGCTCCATCCTTATTAGGAAAAAACATGTTTGTTCACCCCAGGAAAAAAGGGCCAACAAGCCAGAGCCAAAAAATCTCCAGTCCTGCTGTTGACACCCTGTGGTATGCTGCTCTGATTTTAAAACTCTCTGTTCCGATAGTTTTGTTTGCTGTTATTTTGAGGCAGGACCTTGTTACAGTGCTCCTAGCTGGTCTTTTAAACTCGGCATTCCCCTGCCTCAGCCTTCTGAGATTATAGGGATGTACCACTGCTTGAAATTTGTTGTTACTCTTCCTCCCTCTCTCCCTCCCTCCCCCTCCTTCTCGCCCTCCCTCCCCCTCCCTCCCCCTCTTCCTTTCTTTTCATGGGGTCTCCAGGCCTTCAATCCTCTAAGTAGCCAAGATTGGCCTTGAATTTCTGATTTCCCCTGTCTTCACTGCCCAAGTGCTGAGATTATAGGCATAGACCATCATGCTCAGTTTTTGAAGTGCTGGGGATCAAACCCAGGACTTCACGAAAGTTAGACAGATGCTGCTCTACCGAATGAACTATAGCCCTGAATCCCCTTCTTTGTTCTGTGTATGCTTGTTTATATGTGTGCGGGTGCACATGTGTGCAGGTGCACATGTGTGTGCTTGTGGAAGCCAGAGGCAGTGGCTTCTCAGTTGCCGTCCACTTTTTGGCGCAGGGTCTCTCACTAGGCTGTAGCTTGCCCAGTAGATAAGGCTGACTAGCTAGTAAGCCCCAGGGATATGTCACCACCAACCCAAAAATGAGATTACATGCTTTTAAGTGGGCCCTGGGGGATCGAACTCAGGTCCCCTTGCTTGCAAAGCAAGTACTTTTACAGATAGAACTGACATACAGCCTCTTGTTTTGTTCTTAGGGCTGGTCTTGCTATGAACCCCCACCAGGCCTAGAACTTGCTGTGTAGATTAGTTAGCTTCAAACTGGCAGTGATCCTCCCGCCTCTGGTTTCAGAGTGCTGGGATCCAGGTGTGTGCCCCCACACTAGTCCTTATTTACTCAAATTTTTTTCTTAAATTTATGTGTCTGTGTCTGTGTGAATGTATGCCCTGTGTGTGTGAGTGCTAGCAGAGGCCAGAAGAGGGCATCAGATCCCCTTCAGCTGGAGTTAGAGGCAGTTGTAAACTGCCCAAAGTGAGCTTTGGGAATCAAATTCAGGCCCTCTGGAGGAGCAGTTCTCTTAACTGCTGAGCCATCCTGCAATTCACCTTATTATAAAGCGTTCTGAACTAGCCTCCTCCGAGCTGGAATAGGGAGTGGAATGGAGCTGTGGGATGTTCTGTATGTCAAATGTGTTGCTCTGATTGGTTAAAATAAATGAAGTGCTGATTGGCCAGTAGCCAGGCAGGAAGGATAGGGTGGGCGGGACAAGGAGGAGGAGAATTGTGGGAAGTGGAAGGCTGGGTGAAGAGACACTGCCAGCCACCGCCATGACAAGGAAGATGTAAGGTACTGGTAAGCCATGAGCCACGTGGCAAAGTATAGAGTAATAGAAATGGGTTAATTTAAGATATAAGAACTATATAACAAGAAGCCTGCCATGGCCATACAGTTTGTAAACATTCTAGGTCTCTGTATGCTTACTTGGTTGGGTCTGAGCGACTGTGGTACTGGCGGGTAAGAGAGATTTGTCCTGACTGTGGGCCAGGCAGGAAAACTCTATCTACCGAATGGGGTGGTATTTCCACCTTTCATGGCACCCGACATGTTTGTTTCAATTACTGGGACAGCCAGTGGGAAGCCCAGCAGGATGCTGGACATGGTGTCCCATGGCCTGCTTTCTTCCTGCCCCCAAACTTTAAAGTCTCCAGATTGGTGTGTCTGCTGGCTGAAATAACAACTGCAGACCATTCCAGGCACTGCTCCTCTGGTGTGCCTAAGCCCACATTACATTTGTGGGAAATGTAGACCTGGTGCCACTGGCTGACCATCTCTGAAGGTCATCCATTCTGATGCCAATCTGTCATTCTTTTCTTCCTGTCATGGCCTCCTTTTTTTTTGTTTTAATTTTTGTCTTTACAGTTAACATTATATTACAGCCATTTTCCTTTCAGCACGTGGTCTCCTAAGCAGTGTGGTGAGAAAGCTGCCTGTCTCTGTGTACCCCAGTGGCTGTCCTGTAGGTGCTCTTCAGACATCCCCATTTCTATGGAGCACTCCAGGGGGAGGCCTTAGGAGCCTCGTGTTCAGCCCATCTCTCACACGATTCTGGAAAACATTTGTAAAGCATTTTCCAATTTCCATGGTGAATTCATATCGATTATGGCTTCCCACTTTCCCAACGAGCCAGAGTCCTTAGAAAGAGCCCCAGAACAGAGGCCAAAGCAGGGCAAAGATAATGAACATTTTTATTGGCTCTCTGGACAGTTGCCAAATTGTTCTCAGTTCAACAGTTTGGCAAATGTCTTGAGAGGCTACTGTGTGTGGTGGCTCCTTACCAGAACCGACAAGTGGGCCCATTAAAATGCAGCCTGGAGACCAGTAGCACAACACTGAGGCTCGCTGGGACCCCTCCTCATACTAGAGGTCTGTTCTGAGTGTTTTCCTGGCATTTGATGCCTGTAATCTTAGCGCTCAGGAAATAGAGGCATGAAGATCATGAGTTCAAGGTCTCTCTGGGCTATGTAGGGAGACCCTGTCTGAAAAAAGACAACATATAATAATCATTTCACTTAATAATTGTACGTGCAAAAATATCCTAAATAAATTGTCAGTGCACTGACTCCAAAAACCTTTGACATAAATGGTATACTTGGCTCTTTGTGTCTGTGGGCTGGACCTGTGTCTGTGAAGTCTGCCATCATAGACAAAAAATATTTGGGTTAGCTGGGTGGTGGTGGTGCATGCCTTTAGTCCCAGCACTCAGGAGGCAGAGGCAGGTGGATCTCTGTGAGTTCAAGGCCAGCATGGTCTACAAAGAGAGTTCCAGGATAGCCAGAGCTGTTACACAGAGAAATGCCACATCAAACAAACAAACAAACAAACAAACAAACAATGGGAAACATGAGCTTAAAAGCCAACTCTATAATTATGTCCCTCTGTAGCTGAAACAGGAGGATTGCTACTTTGAGGCTACAGCCCCATGTCCAGCGTCTATGGCTTTTGATGGAATCTTTCGGGCTCTAAGAGCTTAGAGAGTTCTCTCCTCTAGTTCTGCTCCCTGCAGCACACATAGCCTCTCTATCGGGCTAGCTTTACTCCATGCCTGCGGTGTTCCTTGGCATTCGTCCCGCGGTCTCTCTCTCTGTGGACCTGGAGGAGGGCTGTGAGCAGTAGCCATGCTGTAACCTGAATGTTCTCTTATTTCCTCCACCAAACTAGTCAACCACTCCTGGATTTGGCACCATACAAGTTTGAAGGACATAGGCAACATGCATCCAGGTTATTTGCCAGAATATCTCATGAATGGCCTCCAGCCTGCTCCCAATGGAGTCTTTGCTCTCCTCTGCAGCCTCCTGACCAGGCCTCTGCTGTCCACATTTCTCTTAGCATTCTTCAAAATTCCCACCAGAATGGTCCATTAGTTTCTGTGTATAACATTCTACAGCGTTCCAAGCCCCAAACTCCCCCAATTCTTCCCATAAACCAGTTCCAAAGGCCTTTGAACCACACACTCAGGTACATCACAACAACAGCCCACTTCTCTCTACCTTGATTTCCAAGTGTTAGCTCCTTTCCTTATTGTCGCAACAAAATACTTGACAGAAATCAATGGAAGCAAGGGAAGGCTCAGTCTGCCTCGTGGTTCAAGGGTTCAGTCCATCATGGTGGGACCTCATTGCAACAGGAGGACCCGGAGGCTGCTGGTCACATGGCATCTGCAGTCAGGAATAAGGGAGGTGAATGCTCAGCTTGCCTTGTCTTTTTATTTGGTCTGAAACTCCAGCCCATGGCATGGTGCCACAGCAGTTGGGGTAAATGGCTCTTCAACTGGTTCAATCCAGACAATCCTCCTAGTGGCCCCAGAAGTTTATCTCCATGGTGATTTTAAATCCTGCCATCAAATTGACAATCAAGATTGACCATTATGTTTATGGTGTCAATGCTGGCGGCAGCCTACTGCGTCCTGTGCTTATTGGGTGTCTCTTAGTTGTATCAGGAGGCCACATGTACTGTTCAAGCCTGTGCAAGCACATCCCACAGTGCTCATATGGCACTTGCCTAAAGGAGCTTGCCTAAAGATGTGTTTCTCAGAGAGCATGGCCTCATTAAGTGGCATGGGGATGCATGTGTGGGGGTCATGAGAACATACACAAACATATTTGTGGAGACCACTCTGCTTCATGCTAATGGAGCTGCCCCAGGCAACGGCATCATAGGACTCCTCATTTGTTTGAATAATGAAGTGGTGCTGGCTGCCTGGATAGCTGGATGTGAACAAAATATGAGTCCGTGCCCTATCCACCCTTTGGCAAGGAGGAGGAAACCCCTCCGACTGTTTATGAGTGTTCTTGTGAAAGGGTGCACTGTGCTCATCAGCATAGCCTTGTTGGTGCCTGAAAGTTAACCCATCCTGCCTGGTTCAGCCTGCTCCAGGGGCTGTGGGAACTCAGACTAACTTTCTAAGCTGTGTGTTCTGGAGTTCTCCCTGACAATATACTTCTCAAGGTTGATCTATTGTCCTTTGAGGTTGCTTCATGGGTGGTCCTAGGCTTTATGGGATGTTTAGCATCTCCAAGCCTCTTATCAATAGCCACAGCAGAGAGTGACTGCAAAGGTGCTTGAGTTAAATTTTAAAATCAGAAGGAATGGCAAACATACTAATAAAGAAGATGTAACCAGGCATGATGGTGCACATCTATAATTCCATCTAACACATGGGAAGCTGAGGCCAGCCTGGGCTATATTGTATGTTCCAGGCCAACCTGGGCTACAGACTGAGACCTTGTGACAAAAGAAAAAAAATCCATTCAGCCCAATGATATTGATCTCCATAACTCAACTGTAGAATGTAATTTTATTTCATATTTTATGGGAGAAGGGTCTCATGAAAGTGAAAGTGTGTGAGGCTCATGGAAGTCTATTGCCAGTGTCTATGCTCACTAGTGATCATTTGATCCGCCAGTTGCGAATCAGTGCCTTGTTTAACTCATCATTTATTTTTTGAAAAAGACGTTGTTTTGGAATGGCAAGGTTGCTCAGTGGGTTGGGACACTTGTCACCATGACTGGTGACCTGAGTTTGATCCCTGGGAATCACATGATGGCAGGAGGGAGTTGACGCCTGGAAGTTGCCCTCTGACCTCCACGTGGATGCCATGGCACACATGCCACCCCCTCAAAAGTGAATAAACCAAATAAACAAATAAATGAGATTTAAAAAAGACATTATTTTGTGTTTTACACAGCCAAAGTAATTTGGAACTAATTTTAAAATTATTTTTATTATTTTGTGTGTCTAGGTATTTTGGCTACATGTATGTTTGTGTGCCCACATGTGTGCATGGTGCCTGTGGAGGCTAGAAGAGGGTGTTAGATCCTTTGGAACTGGAGTTTCAGATCTTTGTAAGCTACCATGTGGGTGCTGGGAATCAAACCTGAGTCCTCTGAAAGAGTAACCAGTGTCCTTAACCCCCGAGCTATCTCTTCAGTCATGACTTGCCACTCTTGATCTACAACCTTCCAAAATGTGATTATAGGCATGTGCCAACACACCTGGCCCCAAGTCATTGCTTTATGTTAATGAAAAAAATGGTCATTACTTACTCGGCAAGAATGTCCACAGGGCCCCTCCTGGGTACTAGGCTTGGAACCTATGAAAGACCAATGGGGTATTACTGTCCCTGTCTCAGGATGTTTTGGAAAGTGACAGAGGGACCAGGTGAAGTTAACAGATGCACTGGAATGTTTGGAGACCCATTAGCTCCTAGTCACCTACAAACAATCCTGGTTAAGCAGACCTTGGAAGCTGGGTAGGATTCTCAGAGTGCACACTTCTAAGCTGGGTAGTTTGTGGGTGAGTAGGAATCTTTTCAGGTCAAGAAGTGGGAGACCATCCTTGGTCAGCATTCAGAGGGGTGAAGGGTCCCACAGAGTCTGCCTTTGCAGTCGTGACGTTGCAGGGGAGGGACAGAGGCCTCCTTTGTAATAAGTAAAATAGGTGGGTATTCAGTTGCCAGAATCATGGAAATACTCGTTTCTTGAATGTTCCGAAAGATTCATGTCTTCTGTCGGCACCAACAATAACATACGATGTGAAATGCCACCGGCCCTGGCACCACGTCCAGCCCCATGACGTCCAATTAGAAATGAGCGCTGATTTCAGATTTATCAGATTCCAGTTTTGACTTTTGTCCAGGAGGGAACAGGGATCCAGTGTTGTTCCAGGCTTATATTTCACCTTCTCGAGGAAGGAAAGGAAAGACACACGTCGTTTTGACAGGATGCAGAGCCGGATTCCGAGAGAGGCGCCCTATTTCATAACAGGGCTGCTGTCTTGGACAGCCCCGCCCTGTGAGTGCTGGTTAGTCTCTGGGCCCGTCATGCCCGAGATGTGAAATAGAATGCAGTCGTGAGCCGCCAGCAAGTCCAAGATGAAGGGCATCTGCCAGCTGCAGGGCTAAGTGGGCTTGGCTCGGGGTGCTTGTCCTTTTAAACTAGAGCTGGGAGCTGGGAGGGACTGGGGTTAGGAAACCTTAAAATTAGCCACAGTTGGCCTTTGCCAGAGAAGAACAGTGACGCTCTTCCTGGAAAGTGGGGGTAGCTGGAACCACCAGGAGGCGTCTTCTTTGTTTGAACTGTTTTCCCTCCCTTCAGGGAGTGGTGGATTTTCCTCCCCCAGGAGACAGGGGATGCTGGGGATGAAACCCAGGACCTTGGGTATGCTAGACAAGCACTCTACCACTGAGCTACACCCCAGTCCTTGTTTCTACATTGTTTGCTTTCGTTTTTTGAGAAAGGGTCTAGCTGCTCCTCGGACTGGCCCTGAACTCATGGTGTGACCCAGGCTGGTCTTGAACGTGTGATCCTTTGGCCTCAGCTTTGTGGGTGCTGGTATTACAGGTGTACACCACCTCACCAAGGTTCAGGAACTGTTAGTAACAAAGTAGTCCCTCCCGAACACACACACACACACACACACACACACACACACACACACACACACCTGTCCATCCAGGAGATGTGTTGTAGAGATAGTGATTTGGGATGGAGTCTCAACTCTGTCCCTCACTTTCTGAGGGATCTTGGTCCTGTTCTTTTAACTTTGAGTTCTTCCTCATTAGGAGATGAGCAAATGTGGATACACACAGAGGGTTGCGCATGTTCTAGCCTCATTTCTGCCACTCAAGTCCACAGACTTGGGAAGATGGCTAGGGTGGGGTGGGGCAGTAGAACCACGTGTCTTTCCTGTCTTTAGCTCTGTGTCCAATGCCAACCTTGGCCTTGGTGCAGGCATAGGGTCAGGTACTCAGAGTATCTATTGTTATGGCATTGATGGTTACTTTGCATATTGGTGAGCCCATCCCTGAGGAGCTAGGCACCCAGCCAATGCTTAGAGGTGTTTTGAAAGGAAGAGGCAGTGGTCCTGTCTGTCCACTTCTTGATGGTGATGAGAACCTGGTTGGAGGGGTCTGGACCTGGGACACTGTGAACCTAGCCATTTGGTAGTTACAGGAATCCAGGCCCCTAGGAAGCAGGGCAACCTCAGTGGCTGTCTGACCTGCTCAAGATCACACTGCATGGTGGCAGAATCAGCATCATACACAGGGTCACCTGTTCCTGTTCCAGGTAGATAGATAGTAGAGGGCATTTCCTTTAAACCAAAGAATGACCCCTCACTCCTCTTAAGGGGGATTTGGACATACACCCTTTCCATTCTTCCTGGGACTGTCCCTCAGAAGAAGGACCCTCACCTAGGAGGCAGAACCCAGCCACAAGTCCATCTTTTAAAAACCATTACAAAGGATTTCTTACCTCCCTAAGTCCTCAAATTTATCAGCAAACTTGGGAGGTTGAGGTACCATATCTCCAGGTCTTTTTACAAACCCCATCTAAAAGCAATGCTGTTTTATTATTCAATAAGAGGGATTTTAGTGAGTGAACTTTGGGGGTGGGGGTGGCAAGCCAGGAGCAAATATGTCTCTGGAGGGACTGGGGGTGTTTTCCAGGCAGGGCTTGGAATCTAAGGGTTCAAGTTTGGGGAGAAAAACTGCTAAACCTTAGTAGGATTCACCCTCGCCATGGTTGGAGGGCTCACAGGGTGTATATTCTCCTTTTGATAGATGGGGAAACCAAGTCTGGCAGAGCTGGGTGCAAATGATTTGCCCAGGAAGAAACTACTTTGAGCTGCAGTAGGCAGCTTCTGCCAGCAGGGGCCGCTCTTCTCCCTCACGCACAGGTGCCGCCGGTTCCCTTTACTGCAGAGGTTTGTATAGAGAGCCAAGGAGTAAGGGGTGAGAGTGTGGCCCTCTATAGGTAGTGGCCAAGTCAGTTCCCCTATATCCGCATGGTGATTGAGATCAACAACCAAGTTTATGCCCTTGGGCCCAGCTATGGCACTCCGGAGAACAGATCTCGGAGCGTAAATCAAAGATGGATGAAGGACTCTCAGACTACTACCTTATATAGAGGAGTGAAAATCTACAAAATCCCACTGCTGATAGCAGGCAAGATCATCAAACAGGCCACACCCACTACAGAGACCTGGGCAGGTCTATCTTGGGATGGCAGCCTAGGCTCACATCTGTATTTCTAAAAGAGCACAGGCATGGGATGGGTTGTAGAAGCTTGTGCTGGGTTTTGGGCATTTTTGTAAAGTCCCATGCACACTTATTTGTGTACCCCTGACATGCCTAGGTAAGTCTGACGCTCATGTCGGATGGTTAAGGGTGTTTATCTGCAGGAGGCAATGGCATGGCCGATGTCTGCAGGCTGCCCAGTTCATTTCATAGCTTGTGTGTGGAGTGCTTGCTTGTTGTTCACTTTGCAGGCAGCACCAGCTTTACCATCAGAGCAAAAGGCATTCTGCTTAGGTGAGTGGGGGTGGAGATGCATCTCAGTGTCTAGAGCAAGAAGGCCACCCACGCAAAAGCAGCTCCTATAACCCCAGCTCTGGGGAGACAGAGGCAGGAGGATCCTGGGGCCACTTGCTCAGACAATTGGTGAGCTCTGGGTTCAGTGAGAGACCCTGTCTCAAAAAACTAAGGTGAAGAATGGTCAAGGAAGACAGCCTATGTTAACCTCTGCCCTCTCTACATGCACACACTTGAGTACAACTATACACATACACACACGCACACACAGAGAGAGAGAGAGAGAGAGAGAGAGAGAGAGAGAGAGAGAGAGAGAGAGACGAGGATTGTGGACAACACTGAGCACTGTGGTAGATACTCAGTAAATTCCATTCACGGTGCTTCACCACCATCTAGCTGCCTGGAGACTTCAGATGCATTTGTTTCCTTCCAAAAGGCAGTGGGGCCAATGCAGCACTATTGGGCTACATTAAACTGGAAGTGGGAGGCCAAGGAAGCTCTGTCAATGGACACATACCCAAGGAAAGGAACATGGGCTAGATACATGTATATGAAGTCAATGTCACAGTGTGCGGACAGCAAAGTGTGAGCTGGAACCCTGGGCTGTTCTGGGTTGACCCAGAGGTTTTGATTGGATCTCAGGGCATAGACTGAGGGCAGAAGGTGAGTGAATGGGGTTGGGGGGACTGGAAGAAAGCGGGCTACTGCCAGCCACTCCCCAAACATTTGTGCCTCTTCTTTCAAGGCAAAGATGTTCAAAAGGACTGTACCCATCATCGACCCCTCGCAGTCACACAAGGCAAATGTCAAACAGATGTCCTGGGGGGAGTGAATGAGAAGCGCACTGAAGAGCTGAAACCCCCGAGCAGTGGAAAGTACAGGTCTGATGAGCATGCAGCCTGCCCGCCATGAGGGGTTCTTTTCACCCACACTGACAAAGAGCCTTCCAGGTCTCCCAGCAGCCATGAGGGGATGAGCAGGGTGAGATAACCATACCTGGATGAAGTGGTAGATGATAGCCCAATACCCAGAGCTCCCAGGGTCTGGCAGCCACCACTGTCCAGCCACGACTCCCCTGTCTTGTGCTCTCTGTCAAGCCTGTCTTCGAATCCATACGCTCTAGCATACATATCCCTGATCCTCCCACTCTCTAGCATACACATCCTTGATCCTCCCACTCTAGCATACACATCCTTGATCCCACTCTAGCATACACACCTCCAACCTCCTACTGTATAGCATTCCCGTCCTTGTCCCCTGACTCAGACATCCCTACCCCCATGTGCCCCACTCTCTAGCATTCCCATCCTCTGTGCCCCCCATTTCTAACATTTATATCAGTCCAGAGTTTAAGGCCGAGCACAATGAACCCCCCCATCCTTTTCTCCTCCACACTGTTAGTTATACTCTAGCCCATCTTCAAATCCTTCCTGTCTTCACAATGCTGTGCCCTTCCCCCAGAATACTCATCAGCCCCCAAACCTCCCACACAACCTTCCAGACTCAAGAGGTTGCCCTTGGAGCCACCTTCTTTCGTACAGGTTTGCATAGTGGCCCTCATTCCCCAGCCCCAAGCCCCTGGGAGGCAGAGACTGCCACCATGCCACCTGTAGCTTGGAGGGACAGACTCTGTAGTCTTAAATTTTCATCCCAAAGCAGTATCATGGAAGACTTCCTGGAGGAGGTGACCCATCAGGTGCTGGCTAAGCAGGAGCTGGGTGGGGGAAGAGAGTGCTGGCATGCAGGAGTTCTTGCTGTGTGCCACCCACCCTCACAGATACTTTACACAGGCCACCTCATGTCACATGCAGGAGTCTGGCACCATTTAATCCCCACTTGCAGAGGAAGGATCAGAGGTCCAGGGAGGCTCGCTATCCTGCCCCAGGGCCCATCCCAAGTCACGGTGTTTTGCATTTAGCTTCAGTGCTTGAGATGGAGAGCAGAGTTTTGCTACACTAGGCAAGTGTCCTGCCGGTGAGTTGTTCCCAGCCCCTAATGCATTCTTTGAACATCCCAGCTATAAGAGCACTGCACTGAGTTCCAGTCCTGCCACTTAGTATTCTTACCAAGCCTGGGAGGGAGGTTGTCAGCCAGGCCCGACTTTAAGGTCTTGTTTCCCCAGTTTGGACTGAAGAGGCCAGTGCTAGTCCCTGATCCCTCAGCTAGAGAGCAGGAAGCCCCAGCCAACCTTCGACAGCTCTGCGGTGCTGAACACTCATCCTGCAATGTCTCGCTCCGGTACAAGGTTTACCCTCACCCATCCCCTTGCCCCTGGGAGCCTGAGGATAGCCCCCCCGTCCCTGTCTTGACTCCCCTGAATTTGGTGCCTCAGTGGGGACGGAGGAGGCCCTCCTGCCACCTTCCCATTTTTCCTGGTTGTCTGCCCATACATTCTTCTGCTTACTGCCAAGAAGGGGTGGCTGAGTATTCACAGTCAGCGGAGCAGGTGTTTCTGCATTGCAGTGTGTGTATGAAAGTGTGTGTGTGTGTGTGTGTGTGTGTGTGTGTGTGTGTGTGAAGAACACAACTAGGAGTGTGCATGGGCAATGACACTGTGTCCTTGTGGTTTGGTGCTTCTCGGACGATTGGTAAGAAAAGAAAGAGACCAGGCAATGGTGCTGCACGCCTTTAATCCCAGCACTTGAGAGGCAGGGGCAGGTGGATCTCTGTGAGTTCGAGGCCAGCCTGGGCTACAGAGCGAGATCCAGGACAGGCACCAAAACTACACAGTAAACCCTGTCTCGAAAGAAAAAAAGAAAAAAGAAAAAAAGAAAAGAAAGAATTTCCCTGTCAGTGACCTAGCCGAAGCCCCTCCCCTCTCCTGTGATTGGCTGTGAGGGTGGAACTGCAGAGGGAGATTGAAAGACACTGAACACAGGGTTCTGGTATCTGTACCAAATCCAGTGAGTTTTCACTGTGAACCTTGGGCCATGGTCCCTACCCTGTCTAGGCTTCAGTGTGCTGGTGTACAAAGGAGATGTCTTAGCCCAAAGCCTCCTGGAGGGTTAGACAAAACACCGTGTGTCATGGTACACCCTAGGCTGCATCATTTATACAGAGCACACTCACTTCTCCAGGTCCCACAGGTTGGGAGGTCTGCGGCTGAGGGACTTGACTTTGCAGAGGGTGAATGGTAGCAAAGGACAGCTTGGGGGCGGGGAAGGCAGACAAGAACTTGAACCAGTAACTACTTCCAAGACAGCTGTGGGGACAGCTGCTCAGTCCACCTAAGGCACCTGTCAGGCCATGATCTCCTGACCTGTCAGTACTACCACGCTGGAGACCCAGTTTCCAGCATGGTGGCTTTGGGGGGACATGTCAGAGCCATAGAGCACTGTACAGAGGCACATGGCATGGCCAGCTCTTGTGCCCTTGATTTTCCCAATCCAACCCCTCCAGCCCACAGTTCAGAACCCTTCTGGGCTCTGGTCATGGGAAGCCACCCTTACAGGCTGAGATGTTAGCTAGGGGAGCCCCCTCCCCCAGTACCACAGCAGGTGGTGGCGCCTCTTTGCTGGTCTCTGGTGTCACAATGCTCCTTGCCTGGCCTACACTTTGTCTCTGGTCCCTCATGGTGCTCTTCCCAGATTCTGTCTGTGGAGCAAGCCACTGTCCCTTTCCTGACAGGGCTCCCTCTCAGTGTCCTGAGCTCCACGATGCAAGTTCCTTGTCACCTCTGGTTCCAGCTCTGCCACTAACAGCCCACGATGTACCTGGGAGAATGCCACGCTTCCACGTGCTCCATAGAAGGATGCTGCCCTCCCTCACAAGGGGAGGCTACGGTGACTGGCCCCACCTCCTTCTGCCTCTTGCAGGAGTGGCTCAGTGGACAGTGGCTTTGGAGCGAGAGCTCGGGTGTAGCTCGGCCTGGCTTGCCTTTGGGGTGGGAAGTAGGCCTGCAGCTGTGTGGTTGGTTGAATTCACCCCCAGACAGTCTTAGGGATTGCATTTGGCCTCAGCCGTGAGCCTGCTCTCTGATCAGGCTGTTCCTACAACTAACATTGTGATTACAGTTGCCCAGCCCTGCATCTAGCTCTTGCTAATTCCAAATCAGCTGGGCAGGTGGCATGCTCTCAACATGTCCCCTCTCTGAAAGACTTACCCGACTCGTGGTCTTGCCGGCTCCGCCGTGATGGGGTTTTATTCACCCATAAAAAGGAATGAAAGTATGTCATTTGCTCAAGAATGAGTAGAGCCGGGGGATCATTGTGCTAAGGGAAATGAGCCAGACTCAGATGAATATTTTTTCTCATATGTGAAACCTTGAATTTCTGACAATCAATCAGTCAACCAACCAATCAATCAATCAATCTCCATACATATGTAGAAAATAGAAGGGGAGGGTAAAGAGACTGTTAGGAGGGCAGAAGGAGAGAGAGCAGCGGTCAATGTGGTTCAAGTGGATGACACATTGAACTGAAATACCATTGTGAAGCCCATCACTTTGTATAATTAGTATAGATTCATAGAAAACATTTTTAAGAAAGCGAATCTTCAAGAGGCAGAATGGAATCAGACTCCCTGCCCCAGCCAGACTCTCTGGACCCCTGGAGTCTGCTGAAGCATGTGGTCCTATGTCTGACTTTCTCCCACTGGCTGATGTTGGGAAGGCGGTGAGCACCTTGGCACCACCTCCTTGTGTCTTTCTGTCCCACAGGACTGGCAGGCTGAAAACGGCCCACAAAAAACCGGCATTTTGTAGAGGTGGGACCGTCCTTCAAGGCAAGTCAGAAATCCAGGCTGGCTGGCACACTCCTTCCTAGAGGTTACACTGCTCCAGACAGTGGTCTTTGCCTGGAGAACAGAAAGAACATAGTCACATGATCAGGCACACAGGCGCGTGCATGCGTGCGTGCGTGCGTGCGTGCGTGCGTGCGTGCGTGCGTGCGTGCGTGCGTGCGTGTGTGTGTGTATACACATGGGGACAAGCTGTATAAAACGACCCTTTCTCCAGGAGTGGAAAAACTCTTGCTTCCCAGCACCAGAGCTAAGTCTACACTCAGTGACGACTCTGAACTTGGGGAGGGATCCAGAACCCTCCATGGGCCTTTCCGAGTATTCCATCACACATACTTTGAGGCTGGAGGTACAAGGACTCTCTAGCCCTGAGAAAAGAAGCCTGGCACTTGGAGAGCACTGGAGCCAGGGTCACATGTGGTCAGAAGGACCTGACAGTCAATGAGGCTTGTCTGTGAAAGGCTCTCCACACACACAAATGCTCCCCCTTGTGGTCTGTGAAGTGTGACTCAGCACTTTGTACACAGGGAGAGACCAAAGTTTGGTTGGGTCACCTGCTTGCCCCGCATGGGAGAAAAAAGAAACTGGGAGATGTTTAGGGAGTGAAGAACATCCGGTTCCCTCCCCACCAGGAGACCGGAAGAGGGAGATGGTCCTGACACTGGGGTGGGGGTAGGGCCATAGCAGCAGAAGTGGGAAGGGGGAGGGGATAAACTTCATAGCCTAAATTGGTGCCTTTGCCATTATTAGCTGTGCCATTGCCTGTTTAAGCAACCCCATTTGGCATCTTTTTTAGAGGCTTAGTGAAAATTGGTAGCTGGGTGTAGAGCCTTCATGGGACTGGGCTAGGCCCTCTGCATGGCAAAACAGTTGTGTAACTTGATCTGCTTAAGGGGCCCCCTGGCGGTAGGATCAGAATCCATCCGGTGCATGAGCGGGCTTTTTGGAGCCCACTACCTATGATGGGACACCTCGAACAGACTTGAGGTAGGGGGAGGGGCTTGGACCCGCCTCTCCTAAATGCACCTCCCCATGGGAGGCCTTACCTTCTTGTAGGAGGGAATGAGAGGGGTTGGTTGGGATGGGGAAGCTGAAGGGGCAGGAGGAGGGAAGAGAGGGATCTTTGCTTGGTATGTAAAATGAATAAAATTTTTTCTTAATAAGAAAAGAAAATAGGTAGCTGGGGCATCTGCCGCCACGGGGAGGGGAAACAGGAAAGACATTGATTCTGGAAACTTAGTATGAGAAAGTCTCTTTAGACTCCTCCATCCATCCTCCCCTGGTTTGCTTCTGTTCCTCCGCATCCATCCATTCCAAGACAGGCCAGAGTGGGAGCGTTAGCCACTGATGTCTGAAAGTCTTGGAAACCATGCCAGGCTCTGCCCCTTCCTTACCATGTGACACGAGGCAGCCAACGTGACCCCTCTGAACCATTTCTTCACCGGTGAAGCCCAGATTATGCCTCTGCGGTGAAGGTGTCAGGGTGGCATTACTGTGAAGAAGCTCCCGAGGTCCCTACACGGTGCCGGGACATTGCTGGCACTCCTCTGCTGGTGCCCATCCTCTCTCTAAGCCAAAGGCATGGCCAGGCATTCTTTCCAGTGTTGCCTGGGCTGGTCCTGCCCGCCCTGGGCTCTAGAAGGGAGTGAGAAGAAGAGGTGGAGGCAGGGGAGTGTGCTTTCATGCGTCTGAGAGACTCCTCCCGGGAACAAACATTAGGTAAGACAGAGACCACTGGTGGGTTCCTCATCTGCGCAGCTGGGTGCTTTGTGGGTCTCATTCCTGCTAGGATGGTGAGGACAGTCAGTCTGAGGCGGGCCCAAAGCAGTTGAATGATCTGTCCATGAGCAAGCAGGCCTCAGTCAGGACCATAACCAGAGCGGCAAGTGGCCCAAACCTTAAGGAGAATCCCCTGGACCGCTACCCAGGCAGATACCTGAGACCCTCTCACTTCACGACAAGATTCAGCCTTGGGAAGAAGCAAGCCTCACAAGGAATCGAGTGCTTCCTACTGTTTGGCTTCTGGGGCCCGGCAGGTTCATTGAAGGAGAAACTGAGGCTCAGGGAGGAGGAGGTCACTGAGTTGCCAGTTTGGAATTTGATGGTCCCCTCCCCCAATAACTCATGTCAAGAGCATACTGCATCAATTCTGTGACCTCTTCTTCCCCTCCCTCCTCTCTGCTCCCTGTCACCCACCCCTCTGGTACTTGCCTAGGGCCCCTTCTCTGTCCAGGACATCAAGCTGGGGGCAGGTGGCTCTCTTTACTGTTGCTGATGCTCTACAAGACCAGAGTCATTCCGCTTGTCTGGCCTGCCTTTCCCCTCTTACCACGCCATTGCCTCTCCACAAAACGGCTTAGAAACTTCTGGTTCCATTTACTAACAAAGCCTGTGAATTTCAGTGTCCACCCAGGTCGTCCTGCACAGTATCCTATTTTCTCCCCTTTGGACATGGGGACACCTCCGCTAGTGTGACCTTGCAATGGGAGCTTTTCCGTGTCCCGCCTGGCCCTGGAGCAGCTTATCAAATAACTCAGAGGCTTAATATTAATTACAAACTGTTTGGCCTATGGCTCAGGCTTATTGCTAGCTAGCTATTACATCTTAAAATAACCCACTTCTATTAATGTATGTATTGCCATGTTTCTCGTGGCTTTACCTGTGTTCTATTCAGGCTCCCCCCCCCCCCAGCTCGCAGTGTCTCCCCTGACTCCGCCTTCCTTCCCCCTGTACCTTTGCTTGGATTTCCCGCCTGACTATAACCTGTCTCGCCATAGGCCGAAGCAGCTTCTTTATTAACCATTGGTAGCAACATATATTTACAGCACACAGAAAGATCATCCCACAGCATGACCTGGACTTAAGTCCCACCATGTCTGAGGCCAAATAAGGAATGGAATCCTTATCCAGACCCACCTGGCTACTCGTGGCCAAGGTGGCCCAGTGCAGGGCAGACATGAAGAGCAGAAAAACCAAGGTGTACTGATAACGGTGACACTGAAGGGTCTTTATGGATTTGTTCTCATAGCCCAGTGAGGCAGGTTTTTTTCCACCACCCCCCCCCCACAGACAAGGAATCTGGGGCTCAGAGTGGTCAAGTAATTTGGTTAAGGACACACAGAGTACAAATGACAAGACTGGGATTTGGACCCACTCATGAACCTAACTTTCTTTTTGACAAGGTTATTATGTACTCCAAGCTACTCTTGAATTCATCCGGATCTTCTTGTCTTAGTCTCCCAAGGGCTGACACAGGCAAGCATCACCATGGTCTGCTTGGGACGTGTGTGTGTGTGTGTGTGTGTGTGTGTGTGTGTGTGTGTGTGTTTCAATATCAAGGAAATGCTTCTTTATCCCTAATGTGAGTTGTGAATACCGTCCACATTTGCCAGCTGACTTTTGACATCACTTTTTTTTTTTCCTGTTCAGTTTTTAAGTTCATTTGTGAAGGGATGGCAAGGGGGTTCAGTAAAGGTTTGCCTTGTAAGCATGAGGATCTGTGTTTGCTCCTTTGAATCCTCTCAGATGCCAGATGTGGAGACACGGGTTTGTAATCCCAGCATTGGCAAGGCAGAGACAGGTAGATCCTGGGGACTCCTTGGCCTCCAGGTTAGCCTACTTGATGAGTTCCGGGCCAGCGAGAGGCTCTGCTTCAAAAAGCAAAAACCACAACATGGACAGTCCCTACAGAATGACAGCTGAGCCAGGTATGGTGGCAAAAGCCCTTCATCCCAGTATCGGGGAGGCAGAAACTCTGTGACCCAGAAATAAGTGGAACTCTGTGAGTTTCAGGGCAGCCAGGGATACACAGTGAGACCATCTCAAAACAAAAACAAATAACAGTTATCCTGTGACCTCCACACACATGCATGCACATACGGGCACTTACACACAAATGCACACGCACACACAATTTGTGAGAAGTTAGCAGTCCTTTGTGCTGTTTGAGCAACTACCCTTAGAGAAAGGACTTGGCCATTTTTGAAGTTGTATGTAAGCATGCTGTGGTTTTTTTTTTTTTTAAACATTTAAAGGATTTTTAACATATACACATTGGGTTCATCTGGAATTTATTTTGCTCTTTAGAATGAGCTGTGGTCTCCACTTTTTGTTTGTTTGTTTTGTTTTTGAGACAGAATCCCACATAGCCCAAACTGTCCTTGAACTCACTAAGTAACAAAAGATGACCAGGAACTGAAGTTCTAGGTCCCCTGAACTGGAGATCTGGACAAAGCCTAGGACAGATGCAGGAGGATGCTGGGGATGGAATGGGTGATGGTTCTCAGGAAGTACCAGTCTGATGTACAGACAGAGCTTCAGAAAGGGGGCCACGTCAATGGGTCTTAAGCCAGCTGGACAGGTGAGGGTGAGGACTCGAGGCACGTCAAGGTGTGGAGGGCAGAGCTCAGAAAAAATGTGCAAGGGTCTCATGGTACCTTGCTGGCCCGGAGCTCACTTTGTAGCTGAGGCTGGCCCTGAGCACGATCTCCATGTCTGGGATCACAGGTGTACCCTCCCGCCCCAACTCCCTGAAGTGCTCTTGACATCCCTGTGGCTTTTGTCTCTAATTTCTTTTAGTGTCTTCCTGAGACCCTAAGCATAAACATGTCTAAGAAAGGTAAGCCACACTTTTCATTCCTGTGTTTCACAGGGGACTTTAGCGACTCTGGAAAATGTCTCTGGTCGGAGGGGCTGGGCGGGAAGATGCAGGTGGAAGACCTGGGGACTGGCTTCTTCTGGATGCTTCTTTGTTTGTGGAGGGGGGAGGGTAGGGGAGCACTGGGAGTGGGGGGCGGGGAGGACACTCACCCTTTCTCATGTTGTCTGGTCCTGCCTTCCTTTTCTCATTTGTCTTTCGGCCTCTGAATGAGGTCAGGTACACGCAGGGAGCTCAGGTGATTTAGAATACTCAGGACGCTGAGGCACAAGGGAGCTGGTCTTCTGAAAAGTTTCTGATCCTCGGCCAGAGGCTGCTCCTACCTTGTCTTTTCCAGAAATCTTGCTCACAGGCCTGGTTTGTCTCCAGGCTGCTGCCTGCTGATCCAGCTCAGCTTGCAGGCGGCTGTGGACGCTACTCTGTTACCGCCTAGTGGCCAAAGGCGGTAAAGCATCTCTTTAAGTCCACGCTAAGGGTCCAGTTCCAGTCTTAGTTTGTTGAAGCCAAGCCGCCAAGCACCTTAGCTTTTTGGACATGGCTCTGTCGTCTTCCTGGGCACTGTTTCTATCTTGAGCTACTTTCTTCCTCATACTGAGCCTCTTTCATTAGCCAAACCAACAACTGAGTCCTGGCTTCATGCTTCCCTTGGAGTCTTAGCTTTTCCATCAATAAAATGGGAAAGTAAAGCCAGGGATGATCATACAGATTCTTCAAGCAGTATGACTAGGACAGGATTGTAATGGTGTCATGTGAGTATGTGTGGGTGTACACCCATGCATGCACATGCAGAGGCCAGAGGAGGACGCCAGGTGCCTTTTCCTATAACTCTATGTCTTACTACCTCAAGACAGGGTCTCTTGCTGGGTGGAAGCTTAACATTTTGAATCCACCTGTCTCCACCCCCCAGTGCTGGTGTTACAGGTGGGCACAGCCAGGCCTGGCTTTTTGCTTTTATGTGAGTGCTGTGTGTTTTGGGCTCAGGCCCCTCATGCTGGCAGAGCAAATGCCCATACTCACTGAGCCACCTCATCGGTCCCCTAATTTATCGATATTAGTTGCTCTGTTTATTAATTATATAGTATACAATGCAAAGCATGGTGTACATACTGTAGTTATTATTGTTAAGACATTGGATGCAGGAACGCCATCAATAAGCAAGATTTCCACAGCATCTCATTCACAGGGGCTTCAATCTGTGACAACACAGATGACCATCCCCACTAGATCAGGTGAGTTTACAGGGGCATGCTGTCTGAGAAAATCCTAGAATGCAATGGAAAAGCCGCAACCCAGGCAGTGATGTGAAGGGATCTCACAGCTGCTGAGTTGGGGGATGAAGCAGTTCTGTGTGGTGGGGAGGGCAAGGACCCTGTGGAGGTCTGAGGTGCTCTGTGGCTCCATATAGCTAGTGGCTACACCCTGCATGGATGGAAGGTGTAGCCCATCCCGTGGCATGGAAGATTTTCAGAGGGCAGTGGGGGAGCCTCTCTTGGTGGGGAGGAAACAGGATGCTTAGGGCTCAGGGGCTATTTGATCCCCAGTACTGTTCTCCAGATGACTTGTGGGGACCGTAGAGGAGTCGTCCCCCCCCCATCTGTCTGGGAATTTCCTGGCAGCGCCCATGAACCCTGCTTCCCTCTTCATCTGGAGGGAGGCTCAGCTTGGCCCTTAGAAGAGGCATGTGGAGACTTCCCTTTCTCCTCCCCTGGGTGACCCCAGGAGCCTTGAGCACAAAGGTCACCTCTAGCTTCCCTTGGGATGATAGGTGGTGGTGGCTTAGAGCTCAGGTTCTTCAGTCAGATGGAGCTGGACATGGACCACTGCTCAGAGTGAGCATCCCTGTCACATCTTGGAGTTCCCAAACCCCATCCTTTATGTCTATCTGTAAACCTGTGAGGACCAATCCTCCCTCCCAGGGCCTTTGGGAAGGAATAAGCTCCTAGCAGGCCGGTACCCTGCACCTATGTGTTCTCAGCAGGCCAGTGAGCCCTTTCTCTCCCCAGCTTCTGGCTCATCTCAGCCTGTCCCAGCTGGAGAGATACCTATGATGGTTCTGAACCTCTGTCCACTCAAACCCAACAGGTGGTCCAGGGATGTCTGAAAAATGTGTCGGGGGGGGGGGTGGGGGAGGTTGTGGGGCAGAGTCCCGAGCCAGCATCTTCCATCCTTTGCAGAGACCAAAGAGGAGACAAGCAGGCCAGAGGAGTCCTAGGCATGGAGCAGCCCCCAGCTGGAGGGAAAGCCTCAGAGCGGGAGAAAGAAAACCAAGAAGAGCAGCAGCGGGATCCCAGAGCTCGCCCTTTTGCCTGGGTCTGAGGAGGCAGAGGCCAGCAATCCCATTGTCTCTAGTGATACCCAGGGGCCTGGTCTGGCTCTGGGGTCCCCAAGAGAAGCTCCTGCTGTACTTCTACACCCCAGGAGGTACTGCTGTCTCAGCCCAGGTAGATGGCAGGCCTCCTAGGCTCTCTGAGTTTTATAAGTACCTTTCAAGGAATCATAACTCCCTCCTCACTTTACAAAAACAGAGATGCCAAGACACTTGCATAAATCATAATCACACTGTATAGTTCCACGTAACTAGTGTCTCCATGGCCAGTATTCCCCTTGTCTCAGGTTGCTGGGAAAAGTCTCCTGAGAGAAGCTGGCATCCCCAAGACACTGGCTTGCTCTACTGAGGAGAGATGGTGGCTTTGCCCATTGGGTGCCCCTGATGGAGGCTGTCTGTGGGGCGGCTCCACGCTGGGTGCTTCCCAACCACTCAAGGACACCCCCTGAAGATGCGTCAGCACCCCACCCCACCCCGCCAATGCTCCAGCAAGCAGACTCTGAATGTCAAAGATCAACTCAAGGTCACATATACCTTTAGGGCTCAAATTCAGCTGCTGTGGCAGAAAACATCCCGGGACTGGGTGTGGGGAAAGGTGAAAATTAAGAAGCCCTCAGGGATCTGGACACAGAATCCGGAGCTGGCTGGGCTGCTGGGACAGCCACATGGCCTTCTGCTGGAGGCTGGCCATGTTGACAATTGCCACCATTGTCAAGAGCAGGGTGGCAGGATCTGACACCTCCCTGGCAGTGACGACAGAAGGGCACTCCTTGGTGGGCTTTTACCATATGGGCATTTGGAACCACCTCACTGTGGAGGAAGAGGGCTCTGGGTCCTGAACTTTTCTCCTAAGCAGGGGCTGCTGGGTCCTGTGGCACAGGTGTTTACGAACCACAGGTCTTTTTTTTTTTTTTTTTTTTTTGTGTGTGTGTGTGTGTGTGTGTGTGTGTGTGTGTATTTTTTCGAGACAGAGTTTCTCTGTGTAGCTTTGTACCTTTCCTGGATCTCGATCTATAGACCAGGCTGGCCTCGAACTCACAAAGATCAGCCTGCCTCTGCCTCTCGAGTGCTGAGATTAAAGGCATGTGCCACTACTGCCTGGCAAACCACAGGTCTTATAGACCAGAGGTCCCCAAGGTTGCTTTCAAGGCAGACTATATGGGAAGGTTTGAGAGGCACCTACTTAGGCTAGCGGGATCAAGTTGAAGAGGGGTCTGGGTCCCTGCCTTGTGTGTACCAAGCAAGTACTCTACCACCCCAACCCAAGTTCTCATCAGTGTCTAAAGTCATAAACAAAATTCATGACTTAGACTGGGTCTGGTGGGGTGGGGTGATCTGGTGATTGGGTTACTGAGACAGGCCTATAGTGGCCGTCCTCCAAACACCCATGGCATAGTGCTCTCCCCTGTCTGGGAGCTCCTGGGGAGTCTATTTCCTGTTCTGCCAGCTGTTGTATTTCCAGGACTCACTGATGTGAGATTGATCGTTCATTCCCTGTGTGCCCATTCCCCAACCTCTGAACTCTTTGGAATTAGACTGTCCCACCTCACAGTCTGGAGGACTTGTGAGCATGCTGTGGCTTCCTGCTAAGCTCGGAGCTGGCAATGGCCAAAACAACAATCGAGGTGTCCCATGGAAGTGCTGGCTGAGGCTTCCGGCGGGAGTGCCAGCACCGCATGTCTTCTCGGGGTGTGAGCTCTGAGTTCCATGAGGCTGTGCGCACACGTGTGTGGGTCCATGCTTGTGCTCAGGTATATGAGCCCATGTGCACATATCGGGATCAGGAGTCTGGCTGTGTGTGAGTTCTCCCTTGTCCGCTAGGCAACTGTGTGAATGTGTGTACATCATTGCTGGGTCACCTGGAAGGCAGATACCAGGGGCTTCAGCAAGGCAGGGGTGCCAGAATAAAAAGGTTGATAGATAAACGGGAGAAATAAGTCATTTTAAGTTATAATTAGAAAAATTCAGAAAATTTATGGAGGTGGTACTTTATTTTCCATACAGAAGAGTTTTCTGATAGTCCAAAAAAGCTATCTATCTATCTATCTATCTATCTATCTATCTATCTATTTATTTTTGAGACGGGGTCTCACTATGTAGCTCTGGTTGACCTGAAACTCACTATGTAGATCAGGCTGGTCTAGAACTCACAGAGATCCACCTGTGTCTGCCTCTTGAGTGCTGAAGTTAAAGGCATGTGTCTCTACACTCACTTCCTTTGCTTAATTTTAAATTCGTTGTGGGAAGTGGGTAAGGAGATTCATG
This sequence comes from Onychomys torridus, assembly GCF_903995425.1. Classification (NCBI taxonomy): domain Eukaryota; kingdom Metazoa; phylum Chordata; class Mammalia; order Rodentia; family Cricetidae; genus Onychomys; species Onychomys torridus. The sequence goes on along the minus strand of NC_050456.1, from coordinate 71,310,414 downwards.
TGGGGCTCCCACATTCAAGTTCTCTTAAGAGTCATGTGGGGAGCTGGAGAAATGGCCCAGCAGTGAAGAGCTTGTCCCTGTACCCACATCAAGTGCTTTGCAACCACCTGTAACTATAGCTCTAGGGGATCCAACATCCTTTGCCGGACTCTGCCAACACCTACACTCACATGCATACTCCCCCCACCACCTATATGTTACAAATACATCTTCCAAATCTTCTTAAAAGGAGTCCTGGTGGAACTCTGACACACCAGGGTACTGGTGGCAGCAAGCTTTTGCATGCAATGGGCATGCAGGGGCTGTGGGTCGGCTCCTCTCCAAGCTTCTCTCCGCTCACCTGCTATGCTCACACAGAAGCAGGCAAATGTGAAGCTCTCCAGGGCTGCCATATCTTCGAACTCATAAAAATGCTGCTTGAGATGTTTTGGGATGCGAGGTATCTCTTTTGCCTGACGGAGGAATCTTTTCTATATCAGACTCCATCATTTCATTGTAAGCGTGAAAAGAACAAAAAATACGCCGGGCGGTGGTGGTGCACGCCTTTAATCCTAGGACTTGGGAGGCAGAGTCAGGTGGATCTCTGTGAGTTCGAGGCCAGCCTGGGCTACCAAGTGAGTTCCAGGAAAGGCGCAAAGCTACACAGAGAAACCCTGTCTCAAAAAACAAAAACAAACAAACAAACAAGAACGAAAAATACTGAGAATGAGCTCCAGAGTTCTCCACCTTCAGAGATGTGGTCCTTCCCTCTGCATGGCTGATGCTATACGGTCTTCTCTTGTGCCCAGCATCCAGGGTGTATTGGTCCAAACAGGGAAGCCAGCAGCCTCATAGGTAACAGATACGCTAAAAAGCTGTGGTGGGGACTAGAGATGTGGGTCAGTAGGCAGAGCACTGGTGCAGTGTGCACAGAGGCCTGGATTCTATCCCTGGCGCTGTATAAAAGCAGGTGTGGTGGTGCGTAGCTGCATCCCAACCACTCAGGAGGTGGGGCTGAAGGATCATGAATGTAAGCTACATAGCAAATTCAAGGCCAGTTTGGGCTAAAAGAGACTGTTTCAAACTAAACAAAACAAAGGATTCCATGGGAATGCACTGTCTCACCATTCCAGAGACCACTATTGTAGCCTGTTGGGGTTGGGAAGGTGTGAGATTTCTGTCTGTCTGGAGAGGATAAACACAATGAGTGAGGAAAGAAAGACATTTAAATTTTTTTTAATTAGAAGATTTTAATTTATTTTACAGACTGACCACAGTCTCCACTTCCTCCTCTCCTCCTGTTCCCTCCTCTTACCTCTCTTCGGCCCCTGACCCCCATCCATTCCTCCTCATCTCCATTAAGAAAGGGGCAGGCCTCCCATGGGAGTCAACAAAGCATGGCACACCAAGTTATGGCAAGACCAAACTCTTCCCCCTGCATCAAGTCTGGTCGAAGCAACCCAGCATGGGGATTGGGTTCCCAAAAGTCAGCTCAAGCACCAGGGACAGGTCCTGATCCCATTGCTAGGAGCCTTACAAACAGATCAAGCCACACAACTGTCACATACATGCAGAGAGCCTAGCTCGGTCCCATGCAGGCTCCCTAGCTGTTGGTCTAGAATCCCACTAGCTCAGGTCAGGTGTCTGTCTCTGGGTTCCCCTGTCATGATCTTGACCCTGCTTGCTCATACAATCCCTCCTCTCTCTCATCAACAGGACTTCTGGAGCTCGGCCCAGTGCTTGGCCATAGATCTCTGCATCTGTTTCTGGATAAAGAAACAGATCTCTGCATCAGTTGCCAGATGAATGCTCTCTGATGACAATTAGGATAGTCAACAGTCTGATTACAGGAGAAGGCCAGTTCAGGCACGCTCTCCACTATTGCTAGGAATCTTAGCTGGGGCCATCCTTGTGAATTCCTGGGAGTTTCCCTGACACCAGGTTTCTCCCTAACTCTGAAATGCTCAACCATCAAGATATCTCTTTCCCTCCATCCTCCCCTCCCCCAAGCCCCCCAACTCCCCCAACCTAATCCCTCATGTTCCCATACCTCCACCCCACCCCACCCCACCCCTAGTTTACCCAGGAGATATCTTGAAAGACATGGTTTTAACAAGCTGGTGTCCAGAGGGGTCGGGGTGAGCTGGTTCAGCCTTATCACTTGCCTTCAAATATACCTCCTGCTCCTGGCACCCCCCCCCCCATCCAGCCTCTTCCTCCTCTGGCACCTCCTCTCCCAGCCTCTTCTTGCGCTAGCACCCCTTCTCCTAGCCTCTTCCTGCCCCTGGAACCCCCATCTCTTGGCCCCTTCCTACCCTGGCACCCCCCTCTCCCAGCCTCTCTTTGCCCCTGGCACCCCCTCTCCCAGCCTCTTTGGTTACCTTCCACCATCCTACTTTAAATAGCCCTGAGCAGAGGAGAGAGCACGCCCCAGAACATACTCACTGTTGTAGTGATGTAGTGATGTAGTGATGTAGGGGATCGTAACATCCCCAGGGCCAGCCCGTCACCTTGGCCAGGAGGCACCACAATTGGGGGGCAGATGCTGTTCCACACCTGTCTGTGTGGGGTCCAGTGTACCAGATCACTTTTAGAACCCAGGATCCTGGCACCACCTGAGTCCTGAGCTGGAGTGTGGGCAGAGACAGGGACCTAATGGCTCGGATTTCAAGGAGCCTGCATGCCAGAAATTTCCCTGGCTTATTTTAGCTATCACTGCCAAGGACCACTGAGAAAATGAACGTTCTGTTGTAACGAACCTCAGGGAACTTTTCTACAGACAGACAAAAAGATGGACCCTGGCCGGGTGGTGGTGGCACATGCCTGTAATCCCAGCACTTGGGAGGCAGAGGCAGGTGGATCTCTGTGAGTTTGAGGCCAGCTCTGGTCTACAGAGCTAGTCCAGGACAGGCTCCAAAAGCTACAGAGAAACCCTGTCTCGAAAAACCAAAAAAAAAAAAAAAAAAAAAAAAAAAAGATGGACCCTGTGCCAACTGTGAAGTTTAACCCTATGGGTGTGTGTGTGTGTGTGTGTGTGTGTGTGTGTGTGTGTGCAAGTTCATGTAGATGCATGTGTGCAGAGGCCAGAGGTCAATGTTAGATGTCTTTCTCAACTGTTCTCTACCTTATTTTTGAGACAGTCTCCAGAGCCTCTCACTGAACCGGGGACTCACAGATTCAGCAGGCTGGCTGTCCAGTGAGCATCAGGAGTCCCCATCTCAGCCTCTCCAGCATTAGGATCTAGATGTGCTACAGGAGACCCAGCTTCTTACATGGGTATTGGGGATCTGAACTCAAATCTCATGATTGCAATGCAAACCTTCTACCAAATGAACTATCTCCCCTGCTCCTGAAATCAGTATTTCTTTTTCTTCTTCTTCCTCCTCCTCTTCTTCCTTTTCCTTTCTTCCTCCTCTCCCTTCTCCTTCCTCCTCCTCCTTCTTCCTCCTCTCCTTTCTCCCCTCTCCTCCTTCTCTTCTTCCTCCTCTCCCCTCTCTTCCTCTCCCTCCTTTTCCTCTCCCTTCTCCTGTCTCCGATCTTCCAATATGCCTTGCTTCCCAGAGCAGCTTAAGGGTTGACTTTCCCAGGGCTCCAAGTCTCTGGTTTTGCCTTTAACCAAAGCAACGCTCTGCCACCAAGTTGGAAAACTCAGATCCTCCAGTCTGTAAACTCTGCGGCATTCTGTAGCGGAAACATCTGGGCCCCCTCCCGCCCCAGTGAGCACACTACTCAGACTGCCGTAAGTCATGACAGCACGTCCAGGGGTTTATTGCAGTTATGAATTATGGATATGACCCGGGCTGTGCAGTTCTCATTTTTTTTTCCTGCTGTAATTAAGCCACAAATCATGCCTGAGAAATGGGAGGGTGACCGAATTAGTCAGGATTCGTTCATAATAGGCTGACCCTGGAAAAGCCATCCGAGAGGGGTCAGATGTTGGCCAGGTCCCAGGAGCCCGCCTAGGAGACAAATATGTCTCCTTACCCAGGTTCTTAGCTAATAGGCTCGGTGCATCCAACAGGCTAGTGATGCCTGTCCACACTTAACCCACTCTGTACCTGCATCCAGCCTCGGTGGACCAGAGAGAGACCCACCATGATCAGGTGAGGACAGATGCTGATGGGACCAAGTGCTGCCAAGCTGAAGATGAACTTGCTGATTCTGAGAGTGGGTAGAGCTGAGGACAGCATGTCCCATTCCCAGGTTCTGAGACTGAAGGGGCTTTTCACTGTGGGAGCATGTGGATTGTGTACACTGTCCTCCTCACACTGACTGAAAATATTACCGGGAAAACCCCAGGAGGGAAGGAGGGAGGGAGGGAGAGAGAGAGAGAAACACATCCACATACCTTCCAGTAGAATATATTCTACATAATGATATAATACAGTGTTCTATTCAGTACATATATTCAGTACAATGTATGACTCCATCGTAAGTATCTGTAGGGAAAAACAATACCTATAAGGTTGGGTCCTATCCAAGGTTTCAGACATCCACTGGGGATCTTGGGTTGTGTCCTCCTCACATAATGGGGAACTACTGTCATTTCTGAAATTAACTTTTAATTGAAATATAATGCACATATAAAAAGGGCTCTCAGCTTGATGACTTTTCAGGCTGTGCAATGGGCACCCAGGTTGAGGTTTGCTGCTATAGAAAGAAACAAAGCAGATTTTAGGATTCCCCAGAGTCTGTGGTCAGCCAAGACAAGGCTGTACAAATATCTGCTCACTGCTAATGAAGATGAAGTCCAGGCACAGACATGCTGCTCTGTAAACTGGACATGTCCAGAGCTGGTATAGACTGCTGCTCCTGGGACCACAGAGCACAGGGCTCGGGGTAGTGGTGGAGATGGGGAGGAGATTCTGCTTTGGCCATCTTGGAAAACACAGTTGTCACATGGTGTCTGGTAAGTAATGCACTGGTAACTGCAAAATTGTTATTATCATTATTCTCTCAGCCATTCTTTTTTCTTACTGTTGTTATGCATCAGAAAGCTTAGCGCTATGTGAAAGAGATAAAGGTGTGGCATCAGGTGGTGTGATCTTGCCCCAAGGAAGCCCCATCAAGTTGCAAGGTCCCCCATCATGTCCATTGAAAGCCACTGGGTTCCAGGTCAAGTCCACACTCCTAGCTCTTGTTGCATTACCACTGTACTGATTAGAATTCTAAGTTAAAAGCAGTAAAACTCACTACTTACCTTGAAGAAAAAAAGTTATTTTAAAAGGATGTTAACAGGCTGGGACTATAGCTTAACCATAAACCTGCAAACCTCCCTCGCATGCTTAAAGTCCTAGGCTTTGTTCCCAGCACCAAATAAAACAAGTGTGGTGGCACAAACCTGTAATTCCAGAACTGGAAAAGTGGAAGCAGAAGTATCAAAAGTTCAAGGTTAATAGAGAGTTTGGGGTCAGCCTTGTATATAAGAGAACCTATCTCAGAAAACAAAAACAACAGAAATATTAGCAGCACTCAGAATTTTGTAGGGAGCCAGGAGTACTGACTGGTTTGGAGGATTCTGCTTCAATGGAGGGACCAGGGCCACTATCAAAAAACAAAGGCCACAAGCTGATGCTGACACTGCTGGTCAGTGAGTCACTACTGGAGTCCTTGCTCCCCTGGACAAGCTAGAGCCTGCAGGGTGAGTCTACAAGCCATCTTTACACCATTCTACAGTTGTGTCTCATTGGAAGATTCAAGGTCACATGGTGGTGGCCTAGCTGCAAGGGAGTCTTGGAAAGAGTTGCTGAGCAATCTAAGATTTCCCCAAGGAGATTCTTGAATTCAGAAGCAGTGTGCAAAACCTCTGAGGACCTATGGGCATCAAGCATGCCCCTGGTGCCTTCCTGGTCCTATGAAACTCTGGGAAGGTTTTGGCATTGCGTCACTGTAGCAGGAAATCTTAAAAAGTTCTTATTAATAAAAACAAACCTGAGGCCAATTATTGGGGTGAATGCTGGAAGATCAGAGAGATGGAACAAGCCACAGCTTCCTCACCTTGCCAGTTCCTCAGCTGGTCTTGTTTCCTCAGACTGCAAGCTTCTGAGTCCTCATCCAAATGAATCTCAGCTGAACTGTGCTGCTCAAAGCCTAACAGTTTAACCAGCCAAATGCTTAACCAGCCAAATGCTGCTAGTTTCTGGTCTTCACGCCTTATATATCTTTCCCTTTCTGCTGTCACTCCCTGGAATTAAAGGCATGTGTCTCCATGCTGGCTGTATCCTTGAACACGCAGAGATCCTCCTAGCTCTGCTTCCCAAGTGCTGGGATTAAAAGTGTGTACCACCACCACCCAGCTTCTGCTATGGCTTGCTCTGACCCATTTTCTAGCCACCATTTTTGGCTCTGTATCTAGTGGCTGGCTGTTCTCTGACCCCAGATAAATGTATTAGGGTGCACAATATTGTAGGGAACACAATACCACCACAAGTCACTGCCCTGGCTCCCTCATGTGGCTGTCTCCACCCTCATTCCCTGGCCAGATGTTATCTGTCTCCCCTCCTCCAAGCTCTTTTTTACTTCTCCTGTTGTTCCTTTGTGTCCCAGGTCCCCGTACAGACCTTTGCCCCAGCCCACAATAGCCAATGGCTTCATCTGTTCCTAGATTTACCTTCTCCCTAACTGGGTCATGGGGCAGACTGTAATGTTCCTATTCCAGGATCTGGCATGTGAACAACGAAATGGCACACAGTAGGCACACTGCTCATGTGTGTAAATAATCAAGTCCATATCCCCAGAGGCTCCCACTGTTCAGGTCTGGGTCTGGGGCCCAAGATTTGTTATGTAGTTCACATTAGCCATGCGGATTTCCCTTCTGTCGCCCCCAAAGAAAAGAACACTCAAGGTCCCCCAACCCAGAGCAACACATGGGGCCAACAGCAAAGGACAAAGACCCAACAAGAGACAGCGTTTTCAAGGGGACTCTGTTTTCAAGCTAAGAGTGTGGAAGGATGTGGTAAGCAGGCTCATTTGTCTCCTCTGAGGGGAAGGCATGCTGTTGGCATGGTCTACGTGAGAATCCGGCGCGAGGTGGGTGATTAAAAGCGAAGACTTGGATGTTTTTATAACGAGTCTGGAGCACTTTCCACTAGCTGCCATGCCGCCGCTCAAATCAACATCATCTTCACACTTAATGGCAAATGACAGTGTTTATATAAAAGGAAGGAACAAGCGGAAGCATATGGATCCCACTCATCTCCCTCCCAAGCCTCTGTCTCCAGTTTCCTCTGCCTTCACTGTCAAGTTGGGTCATGGTGGGTGAGAATGTGGACCCCAGAGGCCAGTGACATCTGCATGAGGGGTCAATGTCAGAGAATGGAGGCCAGCCTTGGGGAAGGGTGTGTGTGTGTGTGTGTGTGTGTGTGTGTGTGTGTGTGTGTGTATTACTTCCTACATATTTATTTCTATTTATAGCTCTCAATACATGTGTTAGGGTTTTTATTGCTGTGAAGAGACACCATGATCATGGTGCTCCATCAAGCCTTATTGCCTTGAGACAGAAAGTCTTACCAAACCAGAAGTTCTCCTCTTTTGGCTAGGTGGATTGGCCAGTGAGCTAGCTCTCTGGGATCTGCCTGTTTGCCCTGGCCCCTCAACGCTGGAGCCACAGGCACATGTAGCTGCTTCTTGATTTTTATTTGGTGCTAGGGATTTGGAACTCAAGTTCTAGAATCTTCATGTTTGCAAAGCAAATGCTCCTACTCACTGATCAATCTCCCCAGTCCCCTGCTTCAATTTTTTTTTTTTCCAGACATGGTTTCCCTGTGTAGCTTTGGAGCCTGTCTGGAACTCACCCTACACCAGGCTGGCCTCGAATTCATAGAGATCCACCTGCCTCTGCCTCCTGAGTGCTGGGATTAAAGGTGTGCGCCACCACTGCTGGACCTCCAATGTTTTAAAAAGGAAAAGAAGCTGGGAGTGTCCTCCGTGGTGGACTGCTCACCTGGCATGTGCAAGGCCCCAAGCTCTACCCTCAGCACTGTGGTGAAAATAAAGAAAGGATAAAAGGAGCTAGTCTCCTGGCAATGGTGCACTCTGGGCCTTAGAGAACCCCTGTGAGATAATCCTGCTCCAGAGGGCATCACTTCCACAAAGCCTTGCTGTTGCCACCTACTCGTATCTATGGACCACCTGGGCACTGGATCATCCTCCTGAGAACCTGTGACCTGAAGTTGGAGGTCACAGGTTTCTCATCTCCTCAAAGTCCCAGGGTGGGCAGGGTAGTACCCTGTGAAGTCTCCTGACTTCCATGTTGATCTTACCTCCAGCATTTCCCCCTCCATCTCTGCTTTGCTCTTCCAACCTCTTTGTGTCTCCAGAAGTGCAGGTCATTCCTTCACAGGCTGGTTGGACTCTTGTTGGCATACCTGATCATCTGCCCCTACCCCAGCTATCCACAGAACACTCACTGAATTTGGCCCCCCTGCGGGCCCACATTCCCCTCCCATGGTCCTTGCTATAGTCTCCCCAAAGGATTCACCCTGTCTGAAATGTTGCAGACCCATGAAGGCAGAGGCACTGGGCTGTGTGCTCAGCATAGCATGGTCAGCTCCTAGGGCAGCCTAGTGGATACTCCATCAGTTGATACAGAGGGAAAAAAGAAGCCATTGGAAGGTCCACAGGTTCCCAGATTTCTTGGGTCGTCGACCTCAGTGTCAAATCTACCCTTCCCACCTGTGTCCCTGGTATTCTGGGCAGAGGCAGTAGGCTTGGTGTGTGTGTGTGTGTGTGTGTGTGTGTGTGTGTGTGTGTGTGTGTGTGTGTCTGTCCTCTGGCTTGTGACAGTTTCTTTCTAGACTCATCACACTTATGGACTTTTAATTGTAAGGAAAGGATACTTTTCGCCAATTGCTAGCAGACTCTCATGAGTGGATGGTGCAGCAGCCTTTGTTTGCTGCCTACAGTAGCAAGATCACAGTGACTCCTGATTTTCCCTTCAGCTTTTCCCTTCAGTGCCTGGACTTGCATTTCCAGAACCAGGTGCACTAGTGTACTAGAAATAACCAAGTAAACACTGGAACAGCCAAGAAGAAAAGCCAGCTAATAGCTGGTTTCCATTTCCTATTTTCCCTTAGGCCCCTCTTGACCCCACAGGCGAACAGTTCCAAATGTTTACAACTACCAGTAACAGGGAGAAGAGGATTTTTTAAGTCCATATTTCACCTGGAAAGATTGCTCAGTGGTTGCAAGCACTTGCTACCCGGGTTCAGTTCCCAGCACCCACCCACACGGCAGCTCACAATTGTCCTGAACTTTAGTTCCAAGAGGGAGTCCACCCCCCCAACCCCCCCATCCCCACCTCCTTGATCATCAGTAATGCTCATGGTGCTTATGTATGCAGGCAGGCAACACCCCCACCCCAGAATAAAGCAAACCTTTTAAAATTTCCATACTTCCCATCATAGTGAATTGTAAGAGTGTTCTCCCCTAAGGCAGTTAGTTCATTGTATGTTTCTTGGCATAGTCATAGTTTGGTATAGGTAGCACCTAGATTGGAGTTTTAAAAAAAAAAAAAAAAACAAGTAAGATAAAGACTCACCAGCATCCTGAAAACACAGACACTACAAGAACAGATTCCTTTTGAAGTTCCAAGCATCTTATGGCACCAGTTGTAGCCATGAGAATTCTCTATCTGCCCAGCAGAGGGAGCACTCCTGAGCACAGAAGTGGCTGGACCAGTTTGCTTGCGCCTTAGCCACTGTGGAGACTGTCTTTGCAGCTCCCTGGATTGAATGAGAAATGCTCAGGCATTCGAAGACTTAGTCTCTAATTGGAGATGTTATTTAGGGAGATTTAGAAGGTGTAGCTTGCTGAAGGAAGTGTGTCCTGAGGTGGGCTTTGAGAGTTCAGAGCCTGGCCCTGCTAGTCTGCTTTCTCTGCTAGTCTGCTTTCTTTGCTTCTGGCTTGTGATTGACATGCCAGCTCTCAGCTTCACTTTGGCTGCCATGCCTCCCTGCCCCTCTGGAACTGTAAGCCCAAATGGCACTAAATCATTTATATCAGTCTCTACAATTTTACATTTTCTTACCATATGGACTTTCCATTGTCCTTTTAGTCATCCTTAGAGACCGTGTGTGTGTGTGTGTGTGTGTGTGTGTGTGTGTGTGTGTGTGTATGTATGTATGTATGTGTGTGATGTACATTCATGTATTCATGCTCACACATAAACACTTGGAGTCCAGCTCATACAAGTGTGGGCATACTTAAGTGTGGATGCACATGAACACATGGAGGCCAGCTCACATGTATTTGGGGTACATATGTGCAGGTGTACATGACCACATGGAGGCCAGAGGTTGATGTCAAGTGTTTTCCCCATCTCTCCCTAATCTATTGGGACAAAATCACTTGCAGACCCCAGACCTTGCTGATTCTGGCTAGTCTAGCTGGCCAGCTTGCCTCAGTGACCCCATCCTGCCTCCTAGGCTCTGGGGTTCTAAGCAGGTGGCCACACCTCCATACACATCTTACTTATCTGTCCTTGCAGATATGTTGAAAGAAATATCTATTGACTTCAGAATATTTAGTGTATATCTGGCATGTTACTGAGCTCTCATTTTAAAATAGTTTTTAGATTATTTCTCTGGACTTTCTTGACATATCATTCTGTCTGAAAGAACATGATTTCATTACACCCTCAGAAATTATTGCTTTTTTCTTTGCTTTGTTCAGAAATGAGCGGGATGAGAATTCCAGGACAGCATGGGTCAACACATGTGGCCCCTGCCAGTCTTTACTGCTCCCAGTGAAACTGCCATGTTTGTGGTTCTTACCATGAAGAGTGACATTAAGCTTGATGTTCTGATGCTTTTCAAATTTGACATTTTTTCCCCTAGAAATTTGAACTAAGAGTGTAGCCTAGGCTGGCCTCAAACTTGTGATCCACCTGCCTCTGCCTTCTTCAAGCAAATCCTACTGGTGTGTGCCTCCACAACTGGCTTGAACTAAGAGTGGATACCAACCCTCATGAGGTACCCTTGTGGTATTTGTGGAGATTCATTTAGGTGCTATTAAACCTCCTCCTCTCCAAAGTTTCCCTGTGTAGTCCTGGAGAATGAATGCCACCATAAACAAATTGGGTACTTCAGTGGGCTAGTGTATTTCTGCTTTCCCACTTATATTTCATCCAAGCAAGGTGAACGCATGGAGATATGTGTGTGTCTGCATGTGCATATGTGTCCTAAGGTCTCTGTGAGGGTCCTAATGTTTGCCAGCCTAGGCTAAAGTTGTGAGTAGAAGTTCTGTGAGAAGAGCAAAGCCAGAGCCCACACACACTCTGTGAAACTTGAACCCTGAGAAACTTTGAACCCAATGAATGGATCACTAGATTAGGTGGTTTGATTGTAACTGGTCCTCTGTAAGATCATAGGGAATGGTACTATTAGGAGATGTGATCTTATTGGAGTAGGTGTGGCCTTGTTGGAGGAAGTGTGTCACTGTGGGGGTGGGCTTTGAGGTCTCCTATACTCGAGTTATGCCCAGTATTTCAGACCACTTCCTGTTGCCTACAGGTCAGGATGTTAGACTCTCAGCTCCTTCTCTAGCACCATGTCTGCCTGTATACCACCGTATCACACCATGATGATAATGGACTAAACCTCTGAAAATGTAAGCCACCAAAATGATTTTTTTCTTTATAAGAGATGCCATGGTCATGGTATCTCTCACAGCAATA
>NC_050456.1:70906261-70993761 GCF_903995425.1 Onychomys torridus | reverse complement strand
CTCCTCCTCTCTTTATCCAGATCTCTTTGAAATGCATTGGACGTGACTTTTTTTTCTTTTTGTAATACTGTTAGGGATCAAAGTTGGGGTCTCCCACCATGTTGGCAAGTACTCTACCACTGAGTTGTAGGCTCACTCCTCACAGGTGCCTTCTAAGCAACTGCTCTACCTCTGAGCCCCAGCCCTGACCTGATGAGATTTTGTTCTCATATGCAGAATGCTTCTCACTTAAAAAAAATTATATCTTACTCCATTTTTAGTTACTAACATATTTTATTCAGAAAGATTTTCTTTATTTTCTAAAACTTCAGGATGTCTAGGATCTTATTGGAAATTGCTTTTTGAAAAATTTGTTTTTAATTATATGAGTGCGTTCACACACCACACGCACACACATGAGTACCCATGCCCTCAGAGCCCAGAAGAAGCATTGAACCCCACTCCCCATGAGCGGAGCTAGAGTTATGAGCATAGTCAGCTAAGCAACATGGGTGTTGGGAAGTGAACTTGGGTACTCTGCAGGAGCAGTACGTGCTCTTAATTCTTGAGCCATCTCTTTAGCTCTGAAGATTTCTTTTAAAATTTCAACTTTCTTTGAAAAAAATTTATTAGTTTTAATCACTTGATTTAAGTCATTGACGGACTCGACTCCCCATTTGGAGCCTAAATCCATGAATCAAGTGACATTTTCACTAAGTTGATTCTAACTTGATGCTCCTGTGGCTCACAGTGTATGGTGTCATCTACACCATGGTCACATTGGTCACTGGCTCCATGACTGCCCATCTTGAGTGTCACCTGAGGGGGTCATGGTGGCAACAAAGACTGGGGTCACCCAAGAAAGTGGAAATTGTGATCTGGGATGGTGGCTGAGACTCTCTCTCTCCACAGCCCCATTACTAGACATTTGGGACATTTCTAAGTTGGAGCTAATTTGGGGACTTGTGGTGACTGCTATATGTGTTCTTATGAACCCCACACCCTCCTTGCCACTGAGCATGTGCCCTGGGGTGCAGTGTATAGGACATATGGGAAGTGAAGGCTTGGCTTGATTGATCTCCACCAAATGATTTCCCAGACCCTAGTGATGTCCCCACCCACACTGGAGGGCCCCCCTTGCCCGACTCCTGCCCTGTCCATCCTTTTGAGTTCTGTGTGTGATGCGGCTTTGCTGTGGTTTCAATTTTCCTCTCCCTGGTAATGGTCATTTGACTATCTTCTGCTGCACAGTAGTTATCCGAATCTTTGCCTGCTTCCAGTGCTCTCTTTTTCTTGTTGTGTACATCAGGCATGAGTCCTCTATCACAGACTGCACTGTAAGTGCCTCCTCTCCGGTCTGGCTCACCGCTAACGTCTCTCAGGCGGTTTGTGAACAGAGTTGTTTATGTGAGTTTTTGTGTAGTGTGTGCATAAATATACGTGTGTGTGTGTGTGTGTGTGTGTGTGTGTGTGTGTGTGTGTGTGTGTTTTCTGTCAGGTCTCTCACCAAACCTGGAGCTCACTGATTGGATAGACTGGCTGGCCAGAACCCTGAGGATCCACCTATCCTGTATTCCATTACCAGGATTATAAATAAGCACATGTCTCCACACCTAGTCCATATGTGACGCTGGGGATCTGAACATGTTCTCACACTCACACAGTAAGCACTTTTCCCATGGAGCCATTTCCTCATCCCAGACCAACATTCTTCATGTTAAAGCAGTTCCATTTAGGAGCTCATTGAGCACTATTTGGAAGTCCTTGCTTAGCTCAAGACCATAATACAGTCCCCTACATTTTCTGCTAGAAGCTTGACATGCTAGTGTCTTAACATTGTTGGGGTTTGAATGACACTACCGGCTGCCATCAGTTTCAAGAGGGTCCATGTGATAGACCTGGAAATTCTCTCTTTGGTTTCTGTATATATGTATCTTGGACCAAGGCCATGATCGCTCTACCCCATGTGGACGCTGAGTTCCCAGCATTGTCCCTCCAGGGACCAATCCTTTCTCACACCAAGCTACATGATGACGTAGATGAGCAGCAGGTGACTCCTGTGTTTGCTCTCCTGTTCTCTAGTCTCTTCTGTGGGTCGGTCTGTGTCTTTCTGTCTTGGTTTCAACAGCTCTATAGCTATCTGCTGAGAGAGAGAGAGAAGGTCCACATACATTTAAACATGGAAATGGAGGTCAGAGGACAACCATTTTGTGTTTCAAAGACAGGGTCTCATGGAGCCCAGGTTGGCTTCAAGCTCCCCGTGAAGCCAAGGATGACATAGATCTGATCTTCCTGCCTCCACTTCTGAGTGCTAAGATTATAAGGCCACCACCACATTTAACTTATGCAGTCTTGAGGACGGAACCGAACCCAGGGCTTAACATATGATAAGCAAGAACTCTACCAAATTAATCACATCCCTTGCACTGCCTTTTTTTTATGAGGCAGGGTCTCTCATTGGCATGGAATTTCTTGAGTGACTAGGCTGACTGTCCCAGAAAGCTCCATTGATCTGCCCATCTCTGCCTCCTCAACTCTAGAATTACAAGCACATACTACAATCCCCAACTTTTTAAAAGCATGAGTACTAGGGTTTAAACTCAGGTCATCAAGTTTGTACAGCAAACACCTTCCCAACTCTGCCATCTCTTCAGCCCTGGGGTTTTTAATGATGTCCCTTCCAGATGGCCTCCTGGGGGAACCAGGAGGAACTTTCTTACAGAGAAGAAAGGTTCTCTACCCTGCATGCATATGCATCATGGCCCTTGGGAGAATTTTGGGCCTCATCCCATACCTGTTCAGTCTAGATCTCCAGAGGCATGTTTGGAGAACAACCCATCTAAATCTCTGAGGGCAGAGTATGACCAGAAAAGACTGAGGTCTCTGCCGATGTTGCAGATATTCCAGGCTCCAACCAGAGCTGGTCATTTCACCCTGGTGGGGGCTGTAGAGGTGGAAGTAGAGATTGCTGTTCTAGAGACAGAGTGCTCCCCATGTGCAACTAAGAAACTAGAAGATCAAAGATGCATTTCCAATGTTTGACATCGTCAGATCATGCCCTTACTTTGCTGTGGGATGCTTGACTTCTGATGAGCTATTTTGGCCCCAAGTTTTTACCCAGATAACTTCACCCTATCTGTGAAGCAGTCCTCAGCACTCCAGGTGGCATCAGGTGCCTCCTCTACCCTTTAGCTTCTCAGCGTTTCTTCTACTCAGTCCTTACAAACCCAGCTGTGCCTCTGTCTTCTCTTATGTTCTCATCCGATCAGAGCTTTGGAGTCCACGGCTAGAATGTTTAATGTTCTGAGGTCCTTTGTAGGGTCTGCCTAGGAAAACCAAGGAGGAGGGGAGAGACTGAGAATTCTCTGTGATCCCCTCATCCCTACACAAGACAGTCCTATGAGGCCAATGAACCTGAGCCACCCGTGTCTAGCAATGGCCCCAGCTGGACAATCGTTTGCACCTTTGTAACCTGTGATAGACACCATGTCTAAGCCCTTGGGTCATGTTATATATGCGGTTGGTGGCAGTCTTGAGTCCAGGTCTTAGACTTCTAATGGTTGAGTATCCTTCTAATGGAAGAGGTTGGTTTTCCATCTGCTAAGGCTTTTGAGAACTCTCTGACTTTAGTCACCCCCAGTGCAGCCTAAACCTCAGTGGGTCTTCTCACCTGAGACTGTCCCTATGTGTCTCCTATGGGAGTTTGGCCTGGAGCACAAAGAGTGTCTGGAGAAGATGGGCAGGTGTGGCCATGGGACTCACACAGGCCTCACCCTGTCATTAGTGGGCAGAGTTTTTCCCTCCCAAAGCCATAGTATAGATGCTGATTCTGGGTCAGCATCCACCTCAACAGTTCTCAGTCTCCACCTCTGCAGCCCCTGCCAAGATGAGACCACCAGCCCTGGCCACACCGTGTTCTCCATCCAACACATCTGCAGCATGAGTAGACCTTTGTCTCTTCAGATTACATGCTGTGTCTGGTCCCAACATGTATCCCCGGGCTGTTCTAGCTTCCCTGGGGAGGGGTGGCTTGGACATCTTTCTAGTGCTGAAAGCACAGAGTCCCACATTCCCTTGTACCCACAGCCCCAATGACAAGTCATGACCACCTTAGTTCATAGCTGAATGGTTTCTTGAGAAATCCTTCCCTGGATTACCACCTGCTCAGCACAGCCTTGAAGACAAGAGTTAAGTCTATCAGGGTCACAGCAGTTACTGGAAATCATCACTTTGTGGAAAAGGAAAATCTGAATGATTCTGCTGTATGTAGCAGCTCATTAGCAGAACTAGAAATTAACCCATGGGCCTGTTGCGCTTCCAAACCAGGACTATCTATTTTGGAAGGTGCTGACATCACCCACATAACTTGGTAGAAGTGAGAAAAGTGGGAAAAAAGAATTTCATTTTACTCTAAGTGTTTAAAATTTAACTACCCAAGGAGTATCAGATCTGGGAATTGCAGAAAAGGAAATGAGGGAACAAAACCTAAGCATAGTCTGAACAAATATGTGACAGAAACATACAGAATCACTTTCCTGAGTGACTCCAGACTTTAGCACGTGTGTTTGTGTTAGTTATGTGTCTCATCTCTGTGGCAGGACACCTAACAAAAGCAACCTAAGGGAAGAAGTGGTTGTTTTGGCTCACAGTGGGAGGGTGCAGCCCATGGTGGGGAAGAAGTCATGGCGGCCGGATTCGACTACCCGCACAAAGGAAAAAAGAATGATGGCACTTAGCTCAGTCTCTCCTTTTTATCCGATCGAGGACCCGAGTTCACTAAAGGCTGCTGCCCACATTTAGGATGAGCCTTCTCACCAGAGTTGATCTAATACAAATACCCTACACAGATTTATTACCATGGTGCTCTTGAGTCCCATCAGGTTGACCGTCAGGGTCAACTATCGAGGTGTTTGATTCCTGTTACGCCAACAGGAATGATGCATGTGGTTTCATCTATTCTCAGACCACTCCTCCAAAGGATCTTCATGGGTACTACAGGATCAGAGTTGACTACTACCGTGAAAAATAGCAAAATAAAAGGCGCGAAGGCAAAGGAATGACCCCCTAATCACACAGCTCTCAACCTTTACGGTGGAGGACAAAGGTGATTTGGGGGTTGACTCTTCAATGTCAATACCAAAGGCGGGTCCACTTGTTGACTCTCCCAATCTCCAGACAGTGATTGGGAAACTAAAACGTTGCAAAAGATGTGAGTGGTCGGTGTTAAGGTAGCTCCCGCCCAGTGGGCGTGGTCTGCACATATCACACTGTGATTAGGCTGTGGAGATGAGGAGGATCCTTCAGAGGAAGTGGTGTGGCCACTGCTCCTGGAAACCCATCGACTGACCCTCCGACGGCTGCTTCAGTTGGTCACACTCTGCCTCTTCACGAGGCCCTGGAGGTATAAATAATAAAGCCAGCCAGGCAGGTCCCTTTGGCCCTGTGGATGGCGCCTGGATGCACTGTGAGTATGCAACTCCTTCTGCAAAGATTGGAAAGATAGTCTACTCCTCATGAGGTTGACTCCAGAGGTGAGAGGCTGAAGGGTATTGTACTCTCTAGCCCATGTGCATTGGAAGAAAATTCTAGAGGATTTCTAATGTGTGTGAGAGCAGCCCTGGAGGAGTGCTAGGCAGATACAGTGGAAGCTTGGTTCGTTTCCATGAAAATCTACTGAGAATTTTCTAGAAGAAAATGGGTTAGGGGTGGGGGGTGAGATCTTCAGAGGTAAGGCAGCCCTCCTACTCAGAGTCCACCTTGCCCTCTGACTGGTCTCAGTTAGTTTTGGTGGCTCTGTTTGCCCCAAGCTAAGGAGCTAAGGCAGCTGTGTGAGACAGAGGCAGTTTCCATCAACCTACAAATTCCTGGAGAAAATGAAACATGTTGCCTCCTAGCTTACTTAGCATTCTCTCTCTCTCTCTCTCTCTCTCTCTCTCTCTCTCTCTCTCTCTCTCTCTCTCACTCACACACACACACACACACACACACACACACACACACAATCTTAATATGTACCCCAGGCTAGCCTAGAATTGTCTACCCTACTGCCTTGGCCTCCTGAGTGTTAGGATTATAGGCATATATCTTTACATTCAGCATTCAATAAACTATGTATAGGAAAAATGAAAACAAAATTCTATAGGACAAATTGATAAGTGGGGGTCATTCTGGACTCTGTGCATTTGAATTCTCTTGTGGGGTTTCTTTCTAGCAGCTGGAAATGATCTCTTTCCATTTAGTTCTAAACTTGCTTTGAAAAATAATAATTTCATTGCTAATGCCTCTAGGTAATTTTATCTTAAAACGTTATCAGTGGGCCCTAGAGCATGTCCAGGATGTCTTATTGGTCCTCTTTTGGGGTACTTTGGTGCATCTTTGGGAAGGATCCTCCTTTGAATCTCTCAGCTCAGGGGAGAGCACTGGACAGATCCAAGTGCTGCAGACTGAGACACACCAAAAAGGATCCAAGGACAGCTGGGGCCTCAGAGGGTGCAGGGTCCTCTAGGCTTGGAAAGAAGGGTGCTTGGGGTAGGCAGCCAACATGGGATGCCTCCACAGAGCTGGGAGCTCTGCAGTCTGCTTGAAGCTCAAGACACTGTGGGTGGGAATTTGTCAGAAGCAGCCACATACGTTGGTGTCTCTGAAGGGCTAGCAGACCAGCTAGCTGCATCAAGGAAAGACATGGCACAGTGTTAGGAAAGAGGTAGGTGGGTATAGGGCCCCTCTTCTAAAATGAGTGTTTCCAAATCCCTGCCCTGAGTAGGTAGCCTGTAACCCACATGTTGTGGTTACGACTAGCTTCTCCAGCTATCTGGCATTAACCAGGAAAGCTGTTTGCAAATTCACCAGTACCATAGTTAGTGCCTGTGCCCACAAGCTCCACACCCACTGATCTTACCAACGGCAGACCAACAAATGTTTGCAGACAACATTGTCACCAGCAGTGAATATGCAGACCTCCTTTCCCCTTGTATTGCTTAAACCAGCCAGTGTGGTGATGATCGCCAGAGAATATGCACTGAGTAGGAGTTGTCGGGAATGTAGAGATGATTTGAAATATACAGGAGGATGTGTGGAGGTCGCAGGTAGCACTATATCATTTTATACACAGGAACTGAGTCCACCAGGATACTAAAAACAAGGAGGAGGTGTATACATTCATTTATACACATACATGAGCAAACACACACACTTACTTAGACAAGGTCTCCCAGTGTAGCTCAGGCTAGCCTTGAACTTGCAGTTCCTTGCCTCTCAGCTTTCCAAGTGTTAGAATTAAAGATGTGCATCACCAGGGACAACTTAATATGTCTGCAATTGCATTTCCTTGAGGCTTTGTCAGTGTGGGAGGAGGCAGAGTCAGTGGCCTTGGCTGAGCCTGAGAGCCCTCCAGCAGGGACTGAACACATGCAGCTTTGAAGCCAGTGGAGTAACTTGCCCCAGTGGCTTCTCCATGGCTGGGATCAGTGGGAGGTAAATTTATTCATAGGAAGAGAAAACTGTTTTCCCAGATAATATGGGATGTGAATGACCAGGGAATCAAAATACCATTGTTGGCTTTTCCTGTCTCCTGAGTGTCCCACAGGCTTCAGTGCCTGTCTTCTCCTTCTTGCTTTTATTTATATATTTCTGGTTTATTTTGATAACAAACACACATTGAGATAAACAGACATAGAGAGAACCATACACGCATTCCAACCTACAACCCAACAAATTGTTACTCAACTCAAGAGAGCTGGCCCATCAATTTATTGGGAAATAACCAGTTGCCCTACTATTTTAATTGCCAGAATAAAAAAAAAAAAAAATAGCCTGCTCAGGCATCTCACCCATCTGACAAATTTGGGTCATTTTAGAGCCTGTGGAGATTGATGGAAAGCTTGGGGCAAGAGTGGGTTGCTTTGGAGAAAACAGTCAAAGGCAGGGCTGGGCAGGGAAGGGAAGGGCAGGAGGCCTGAGGGGGTCATAGTGCAGTGTCATACACAAGCTTGTAGAGGTGGGAGGTGTGGTCAGCATGTGGCTGTGTCCTGAGGAGTGGGGCAGCTTCTGGGCAATAGCATCTTGTGGGGAAGTGGCCAAATTATGGCCCCTACACCAGCACTATTTAATACACTAGGATGCTAATGTCCTAAGGTTAACAGAACACATGGGTAGAAGAAGGAGGCCCAGCATCCAGATGTGTGATTCTCTCACTAGTCCTCACTGCTGGAACTTGGCACCATAGAGAGCCTTTCAGGGCTTGGCAGTGGAGCTCCACAGAGAGCCTGGCTGAGAGTGGGAATCACAAGGAGTGCTTCTGGGGCAGAGCATCTAGCCAGCAGTTGCCTTCCTGGGCTGGCTCAGGTCTCTATCCTGCCTGCTCTGACTCACACCCAGCTCCTGCCAGCTTGTCCATGGCCCTGACTCCCAAGTTGGTTGGCAGATCCTCTCTTGAGAACTTTGGTCAGGTGGTGTGAGTGACATGTCTTAACTTTTCCACTTCTCAGCATTGGGTAATGACATAGGGTGGAAGTCTGCTTTGAGCAACACAAGCCTCTATTTTAATCCTGGGCACCTGTGTCAACAGCCCAGCCCATGGGATCCTGAGTTCCAGTCCTATTTTTTTCTGTGTTTTTTTTTTTTCTCTGTATAGCCCTGGCTATCCTGGAACTTGCTCTGTAGACTAGATTAGCCTGGAACTCAGAGATCGATCTTGGTCTCCGGAGTGCTGGGATTAAAGGCATGTGCCACCAGCACCAGGATGAGTCCCACTTTCTTCCATTTCTCTGAAGTATCTTTGATGACCCTATCATTTCTCTTCCCTAATCTATTTCTACCCAGCCCCTCACTAATAGCAAATTAATTTTAATCATTACCAAATGGGATTCTTGGGAGAGATTAAGGCATATAAAGAAAACACACACCAAGAAACGACTCTGAGGTTCTCTCCCAGTGGACCACTGGAGTCACAGGTGGGTACAGTCACCCTCTTGTCCTGAGTGATTCAGGACTATCTCCTGAGACAACCACAGCGGGGGGGAGTTGAGATTGCTTTCATCAGATTCTCCCTTAGAGTTCAGACAGAAACTTGATCCCTGGGGTCCTCCGGAGATGGATAGGCAGCTAAAGTAAGAATGGGTACTAGGACAACCCATCAGTTACATTTCTTGTAGCTGTGAGAACATGCTGGCCAGAAAGAATGGTTGATTTTCATTCACAGCTTTAGTCCATCACAGAGAGAAAGGCACTGGGGCGTTCATGGTCATGGGAACCTCCTCAGATCTTGTGGAAGCAGCTGGGTGTGGTGGTGCATGTCTTTAATCTTAGCACTCAGAGGCAGAAGCTGTGGATCTCTGAGTTCAGCCTGGTCTACAAAGTGAGTTCTAGGACAGCCAGACTATACAGAGAAACCCTGCCTCAAAAAAAAAAAAAAAAAAAAAAAAAAAAAAAAAAAAAAAAAAAAAAAAAAAAAGAAAAAGAAAAAAAAAAGAGAGAGAGAGGAAGGGAGGGAAGAAGAGAGAGACAGAGAGTGTAGCAGGTGTCTTAAAAGTTCTTATTAATAAAAACAAAACTAAGCCAGGTATTGGGGTGAATGCTGGAAGATCAGAGAAGCAGAACAAGTCACAGCTACCTCACCTTGCTAGTTCCTCAGCTGATCCTGTTTCCTCAGACTGGAAGCCTCTGAGTCCTCATATCTGAATAGATCTCAGCTGAACTGCTGCTAGAAGCCTAAAAGCTTAACGAGCCAAATGCTGCTAGTTTCTGGTCTTCACGCCTTATATATCTTTCTGCTTTCTGCCATCACTCTCTGGGATTAAAGGCATGTGTCACCATGCCTGGCTGTTTCCAATGTGGCCTTGAATTTACAGAGATCCAGAGGGATTTCTGCCTCTGGAATGCTAGGATTAAAGGCATGTGCTACCACTGCCTAACCTCTATGTTTAATATTGTGGCTGTTCTGTCTCTGACCCCAGATAAGTTTATTAGGATGCACAATATTTTGAGGAACACAATACCACTGAGAGAGAGAGAGAGAGAGAGAGAGAGAGAGAGAGAGAGAGAGAGAGAACAAGCAAGCAGAGAGTAATATCAAGAGCAGAGATGGGTTTGAAGGTCCACCCACTAGTGGTAACATCAAGTCCAAGGGTACAAAACCTCCCCAATCGTTGGACGGCAGTGGTGCAGGCTTTTAATCCACTTGAGTGGCAGAGCCAGGCATATCTCTGTGAGTTGGAGGTCAGCCTGGTCGAGAGAGAGAGAGAGAGAGAGAGAGAGAGAGAGAGAGAGAGAGAGAGAGAGAGAGAGAGAGATCCAGGACAGGTACCAAAACTACGCAGAGAAACCCTGTCTCAAAGGAAAAAAAAAAACCAAAAACTTCCTAAACACACAACCTCCTCAAACAGGGCCACCAGCTGATGAACTCAAATCATGATGAACCCAAGAGAACATTCAAGATTCAAAACCTAACACAAACTCTTCAGATACCTCTCTGCCATGCTGAAGGCGACGTCCATAGTGCCTTCTCTACAGGAAGACCTGGGACTGGAGAACTCAGGGTACATAGGCTATGCCAGCATCTGTCACCTGGAAGACCATACCTGATGTCAGATCCTAGGACTTAGTTGCAGCAGACCTTATTGGTAGCCAATGCCGCTATGAAGGTCACGACTCCTTTTCTGCTGGCTGAGAGGGGCCAGTGGTCTCAGGAAGTTGTAAGTCACCTGAATCCTGGGAACAGACCATAGCCACCTGTTGTCTAATTCTGCTCAAAGGGTCAGAACCTTTAAGCTTGTGCTTTGGGACCAGACCAAGGTTGGCTGGCACCTGGATGGCACCCTTGTTCTGTCCGCTCCTCTCATTATTGTTCGCTTACTTTTCCACAGACTCTCTCTCTAAGACAGCTCTCAGCAGAGTCCTGCCTCCAGCTCCAATCCAGGGACCCATCTCACACCACCAGGGATAGAGAGCCTTTACTGTTGATGGGTTCACCATTTCCCATGGGCCCTAGACTCTGAAAAGTGGGAATTAAAAGGAAACACTGTGGTGCGTCAGAGACAGACACAGGGGCCTGCTTTCGCTTTGTGTGTTACTGGCCCTCCAAATCACGGAGGGCTTGACTAGAGAAAACAAATGCAATGGAATGCCGTGGTTCAGGCAGCTCTGTGGAGACACAGGGCTAGAGATGAAAGGAAAACAGAGAGTGAAATTATTGCCCCTGAAAGTTCACAGTGGCCCTGGGGGATGCAGGGGCTGAGGGGCCCGGGAAAGAAGAACCAGACGTCGAGCCAGGCAGGCTTAGCTTTTCTCTCTATTGATACTGGCCCTTCTCCTCTCCTAGCAATGATAGAGGGAGAGTTCGCTGAGGACCCAGGTTCCTCTCTGGAGGCCACTCATTTCCTGCAGGCCATGGGGTCCTCTACAGGGAGCTTTATTTCTGAGAATTAGTCAAGAAAGCCAAAGCCAGCTCAACCAGCCAACCCCCAAATAGAGATCTATTATTTGGTTTGAAAAACAGTGGCAGATAGGTATCAGGTAAATGTTGATTCAGGGATTCAAGATGTCATTAGATGCAACTCATCCCTTTTTCCATTATTATCTCTCTTCTATCCATCTACCTTGTGGGAGACATGGCTAGATTCGGGTTTGGGGCTATGTCATTAAACCAATCACTCTTCAGGGGACTCCGTGTCCCCCAGGAAAATCACTGACTGACTTGAGTGGAGTCCCACTCTCACTCATGAAACAGTTGTAACCAAAGATGAAGTGTTGTGCTGGCACGTTCTGAGTCACACACCCACGCCTCAGCGTATTGCTATTGTGGAGGGTAGAATGTCCTCAAAGACATTGAGACATTGCTACCTTAAGATAAAGGACAGCCTGGGAAGATGGCTCAGTGGGTAAATTACTTGCCATGCAAACATGAGGACCAGAGTTTAAATCCTCAGAACCCACATAAAGCCAGGAACAGTAAGAAATATCTTTAATCTCAGTGTTCCTATGGCACAATGCCAGGCAAAGATGGGAGAATCCCCAGAAGCTGTTGGGCCAGCTAGTCTGGCCTATGCAGCTGTGAGCAACAAGAGAGCTTGGTGGAAGACAAGGACTGACGCCCAAGGTTGTCCTTTGCTATCTATCTACATGCCTGCCATGGGACAAACGTGTTCACACTCACACACATGAATATTCCCTCTCTCTCTCTCTCTCTCTCTCTCTCTCTCTCTCTCTCTCTCTCTCCCCCCCCACATGTCTACCATGGAACACAGGTGCCTACACTCACACACATTAATTTTATCTCTCTCCCCTCTCTCTCTCTCATACACAAATATACACACCTGTGTGTACATGTTCATGTACATCATATATACATTCACACACACAAAGATAAGAGAGAAGGGCTCAAAAGCAAGAGTAGTGGGTTAGCAAGATGGCTTAGCCAATAAAGGCACTTGTATCAAACTTGATGACCGAAGTTTGAGCCCCAGGACCAACCACATGGTGGAAAGAGGGAACCAGCTGCTGCAAAATGTCCTTTGATATCCACACATGTGTTTTGATGTGTGTGTCTGTACACACACACACACACACACACACACACACACACACACACACTCATGCTTGTGTGAGTGTGCTCAGAAGAATAAATAAATAAATGCAAAAGAAATTTAAATTGAGAACAGTGATCTATGCTCAGGCCTCTCACTTAGGACATGGGGACAATAATTTCTAGTCCCTAGGGGGATGACAAAGATTACATGTTGTCAGGAATCTCAAAGCACTCAACAATGGTGTTACATACCCCTCAGCCAGTCTTCTCCCACTGGTATTCCTGGTGAATAAGACAGAGACCGTGGGGGTTCTTTTCTCATGTTAACCTCAGATCTACTGTTCAACAGGATAATATCCAAGGACAATGAACCTCCTGCTGGGCCTGGGCCTGTTTCTGGCAGGTCTTCTCACTGTGAAAGGTTTCCTGCAGGTGAGAGACCCTCCAGATATGTATGGGTCTCCAGTCCGAGTCCAAGAGTGGAGGGGCAGGAAAGATGCCCGAATACTTGCTCGGCGTAACATGGAATTTGGCTTCAAGCTACTCCAGAAACTGATTGCCAACAGCCCTCAGCAGAACATCTTCTTCTCTCCATTGAGCATCTCTACCGCCTTCTCCATGCTGTCTCTGGGGGCCCAGAACTCCACACTGGAGGAAATCAAGCAGGGCTTCAACTTCAAGGATTTGCCGGACAAGGACATGCACTTGGGTTTCTACTACATTCTCCACAAGCTCAACCTACAGACACAGGACCTAAAGATGAATCTCGGCAATGCCCTGTTTATGGACCAGAAGCTGAAGCCCCTGAAGAGGTTCCTGAGAGTGGCCAAGACAGTGTATGATGCAGACATGGTGCTCACTAACTTCCAGAACTTGGAAACTGCCCAGAGGGAAATAAACAGATATATCAGTCAGAAAACCCACAACATAATCAACAGCCTGGTCAAAAACATAGACCCGGGTACTGTGATGCTTCTTGCAAACTATATTTACTTTCGAGGTAAGGCTAGGAGCATGCTGGTGTGGAGAATGTAGAGGGACTTGGGTTAGGAACTTGACCCTGTCCTTTGCTTGCTCTGTGAGTCTGAATCCCTGTGTCAGTAACAAGCCAGGACTCTGCCCCCTCCAGCTGTAAAGTGACCACCAAGATACATAACCCACCAAGGAGGTACTGGGATTCAGAGCAGAAACAATGGGGAAGTGAGCTTTGCCGTCTAGATTACCCCTGGTGTGTGTGTGTGTGTGTGTGTGTGTGTGCGTGTGTGTGTGCGTGTGTGTGTGTGTTTATTGTGGCTGATTGTGCTCACATGCTTTGGTTTAGAAGCTGGAGTCTCTGCTTCTTAGATGAGAAAGAAAAGTGAAAATTGGAGAGAGAGAGAGAGAGAGAGAGAGAGAGAGAGATTATTTACTCCAAGTTCCCAAACTAGTCATTCAGAACTGGAACCCACTTCTCTAGAGCCTAGTGCTTTGCACTCTGCTTCATAATGAGAAGTCATCCGGGGATGGAATGATGATGATGGTGGTGGCCAGTTTGGTTGGTACCTTCAACCCCTTATCAAAGATTCCCTAAGTGTAAGGGAAAGACTGAAAAAGAATATGGAAGAATGTTCTCCAACACCTGAACTCACATAACACACACACACACACACACACACACACACACACACACACACACACACACACGGGATTTGGAAAAGCAGAAAAAAAAAAAAAGAAAACCAGAGGCTAACACTCCTCAGCCCAGGCAAGGCCATCACTTGCCTGGCTCAGCAACGTGGTCCCAAATACATTCCATAGAGAGACTGATGACTAGTGAGGGGAAGAAAAATGACACGGCAGCCTGAAACCAGTCTTCCCAAACCAGAGATGATGAGGGGGAATTTGGAACAGCTCCCTGTCACCATTAGAGGCAGCAGTGATAACAGTGAGGAGCATTCACTCAACACTCACCAGACACAGCCACTGAGCTCTGCTGCCTCATCCTGCCAAATCCCCAAGCAGCCCTTTGTCCTGCCTGCCAATATCCCCCTGCTCTACGAGTTAAGGACTCAAGTCCAGGACACTTGTTCAAGGTCATTCTTTCAGAGCAGTGAAGCCTGGATTTGGACTCAGGGAGATGACCCTCAAGGCTCTGAGGATCGCAAGTTTGAGATTATACAGCTGTGAGTTTATGTGCAATGTTGTGAGAGTCTCTAGATAGAAATAGAAGGATCCTTGGGTGGGAGATGACTCAGGTAGAGAAGTGTCCTGTTTTGCAAGCATGAGGACCTGAGTTCACATTCCCAGCATACATATGAAAATCCAGGCAAGTTGGTACATATCTATAGCCCTAGCCCCTGGAGTAGGGGGTCAGAGACGAGAACTCTTTGGCCAGTCAGTCTAGCCAATCAGTGAACTTCTGGCTCAGTGAGTTCTGACTCATGAATAAGGTAGAGAACAATAGAGGAGGATGCACAACATTGACAACGGGCCTCTACACACACACACACACACACACACACACACTTGTGCACACATGTACACATGTATGTACACACTCGTGCATACACACACACACTCATAACAATAAATAGAGAAAAAGTTAGGATGTAGACAGAGCTCCTCGGCAAGGTCCCACAGCACACTGTCCCTGTGCTTTTCTAACCCCTGCACAAGAACAGCTTTAGAATCCCAACTTAAAATTTACACTCTCACAAAACCAAACAACCCCCGCAACTGCAATCCAGGCTGTGTTAAGATACAAGCTATGGCTGTTTCAGCCTCAGAGGCAACTGGCCTTGGGGTAATGTTCTGTACCCCTCAGAGCCCTGCCACAATACTCCCAGGCTCTTTTAATTGGGTCCCTGGGCCTGTGTCCATCCCACAGAGGTCTTGCAGGCACGGAGAAGAAGGACTTCATGAGCCCTTCCCTGACATCCCATCACTTCCCTCTGAACCCATGTGGATGGTGGCCAGGGATCAGTTGGGTCTGGTCCCCTCCTTTTCTTCTGGACACTTATGCCGTTTTGTCTGTCTTCAATCCCAAGCCAGGTGGAAGTATGAATTCAATCCAAAAGAAACCAAAGAGGAAGAGTTCTTCATAGAGAAAGGCAAGACTGTGAAGGTACCCATGATGTTCCGAGGGGGCATGTACGACATGGCCTATGACAGTGAGCTCTCCTGCACCATCCTGGAAATGTCCTACCGAGGAAACATCACGGCCACCTTCGTCCTCCCTGACAGTGGCAAAATGAAGGAACTAGAGCAGGGCTTACAGGTGGACATTTTTGCCAAATGGAAAAGTCTGCTCTCAAAAAGGTAAAGTCGGAGCCTGGTCCATAGAGATTCTTGCATCTTCCTCTCCTCTCTCCCACTCCCTTCATCTCTTCACTCCTTAGTGCACAGCTGGGCCCTCCTTGGGGCTCTGTAAAGATGGGCAAGAGCCTGGGAATAAATCCAGGAGTTGGTGAGACACGGGCTCTTTGAGGTTGATACACTGGGGTTATGGGAGTGTGGAGAACAGAGTTTTGCTGGAGGGTGGCGATCAGAGAGAGCTTCACAGAGGAGGTGGCATTTCAAGTACAGCTTCGAGGCTGAGGAAGGGAAGAGACATGATGGAATCTTACACAATGGACACTCCAAGGATGGACACTTGGGGTATCAAAGGGACTAAGGGATCCTCTCAGCAGATCCTCTCCCACCCCTTCTGGGCCTGAAGTAGCCAGCACCAGTAACATCCCCCTCTTCTATCAGAGACTTTCATCCCTTTTCAGGGTAGTGGACTTACCCACATCTGCTAAAGAGAACACTTCATTTCATCAGGACACACACAATAGGCCAGCATCCCTACTTTCCAAGCGCATTTGGTCTAGCAGGTAGTTGTGAAGTTATTTTGAAGTTCAGACAGGGAGTAAAGCCTAGAAATCTTCATCTTCCCTTATTGGGCAATGGAGGAGGTGAAGGAGGAGAAGGAGGAGACTGGCTGTACATTCTGCAGCCCCTTCCCACTATGGAAGGCCTAGGAGAGGCTGAAGGATAACACTTTTCTAAGAGAAGGGACTACATCAACAGATGTATGCCTAATGTCTCCCACCAACACTCCTGATTTCCAAGAGTGCAGAACACATCTGGAATTCAGGCACTAGGGCCCTCCAGTCTGGCCTGCACACTAAAGGCAGAGTCTTCACAGAGTTTGAAGCTTGTTGCCCAGAGTTTCAGGGCAAGCGCTCAGGTTTTCCTCAGAGGAAACAGAAAGCTTCCTTTTCAAGAGGTACAAAGCTGCTGGGGTTTTGAAATAGCTACCTTCCTATCGGTCAGCTTTAAGGGTCCACTACTTTCATATCAGTTAGCATCAAGGGTCCTCTACCTTCCCATCCGTTAGCATCAAGGTCCTCTACCTTCCCATTGGTCAGCTTCAGGGTCTGTGCTTGCCCTTAGTTCCCTGCCTCACTGCATGAATAGATTGGAGACCATCTATCTTCAGCAGCCTGAGGTTTGTTTTCATCGTTTTCATGTTAAAAATTCTTACTCATAAATTCTATATAGAAAGTAAATGGAATGATGTTGGAGATAGTTTTTTGGTTTTTTGGTTTGTTTTTGTTTTGTTTTGTTTTTTAAGTTTGGTCTAAAATACTGCTTCTCCATGTTTTAATTTTGAAGTTTCATTGAAAAATCTTAAACTAATTTTTAGTCAGCATGCAAAATAATGAGTTCCATGATGATATTTTAATACATACATATGTATATATACTCATGCATGCCTACAAACCTATGTGTGTATATACATACATGTGTACATACATCTGTGTGTGTACATATATGTGTGTATATATACATATGTGTGCACTGGTCCTCTCCCTCTTTCCCCAAGTAGTGATCTCTCTGGTATCATCTCACACACACATTATGAGTGTATGTGTGCATGTATGTATAAATCTAGATTCTGTATTTGAGAAAAAACTTGCTGTTTTGTTTTCCTTCCCGAGTTACTCCTTCTACTTCCCTTTTCTGTTCTCTTTGGACCAAGTCCCTCTTGGTCTTCTTCTTCCATGTCATAAATACATACATACACATATGTGTATGCACATGCATATTTAAGTCTAAGTGCCACATACAAGAGAAAACATTTACTATTTGGATTTTTTCCTCCTTTTTCTTTCTCAGTCTTTTATGGCAGGATCTCATGTAATCCAGGCTAGCCTTGAACTCCCCATGCATCCAAGGATGACCTTGAACTTCTGCTCCCCCTGCCTCTACCTTTTGAGTGCTGGATGACAGGCATGCTTCACATAGTTGGTTTAGGCAGGTTTAGATACTTGTCTTTCTGGCTTCTTTCACTTAACATGACCTCCAGTTGCATCCATATTCCTGCACATGTGATGCTTTCATTCTCACAGCTTAATAAGAACTCCACTGTGCATATATGAGAACCCCATTTTCTTTATTCGTCCATTGGTTGATGTGCCATGTCTGTTCTGCCTTGTCATTGACAAGCACAGAAGTCTTGCCATATTTTTACAGTCCCCATATTTGTACAGAGATGCTGTGTCCTTTTACTACTCAGGAACATCTCTCTAGAGCTTTGCTCTTTGCTTCCTGACATCAGCTAACATCTGTGCTTTCTTTGGAGTCATTGACCAATGGACAGAAGGACACTATTACACTTCTTGCCACTCAGTCATCCTCATGGTGGGTATGGGAGGGGTTAGGATGACTGACAGCACACAGTAGTAGCTTCTCCACAACAAACATGAGGCCTATGCATGCCCTCCCCACCCCCACCCCCACCCCACACCCCCACACCCCCCGTGCTGGTAGGCCTATTCCTTGTGTTGGCCTGAGGGAAACCCTGATGCTATTAACCCTTCTCAGGGACTCCACTCTGCTCTCTCCTCAGGTCCTTTGGTTCCCTCCACTAGGAGTGCCCTGAAGCTCTCACCTCTGTCCCTGCCTCCTACCCCTCCTCAAACTCACTTGGTCAGGTGTTTGCACTCTCCTCTTCTCAGAGACCAGGGTGAGCAGCTGGGTGTTTCTTTCCTACTGGCCAGCCACACCCTCTCTTCCCAGGGCACCCCCATGTGGCACAGGTCTGCCTGCCACTCTCCTTTGCTGACTTCCTTCCCCTACCCCTACCTTAGAGCCCAATGCCATGGGGCTCAGTCTTCAAGCTCTTTACTATATATATTTACCCTCTGGTAGCTGCCACAGGCACAGAGCCTTCAACATGATACCAACTATGACACTATCCTTATCCTTAGTCCCAATTCCCTTTCCCACAAATGCCAGAGCCCTTTTCCTTTTGACTCACCCAGAGTGTCCCTGGACATCTGCTGGGATCTTAGTCTCCATATGCTCAGAAAGACCTCCCCACATCCACTCGGGCCCACCTGTCTCTGTGGCAACTCCACCCTCCATTAACTCAAGCTTGACCCATTGGGTCATGACTGATCAGTTTCTCCCAACTCCTCTTGCATGTGTTAGGAAGCTCCATTAGCCCCATATTGGAGTAAATTGGGACTCAGCCTCTTCCCTCCGTCCCTGAGGTTCCCACACAAACTGCCGGTCAATTGTCTATCGCCTAGCAACCATGCCTGTCCTAAGATACCAAGGATACCTAAGGATATCAAGGTATACCTAAGGATACCAAGAGTGTATCCTAAGCATAACAGCAGAACCATCTTAATCCAGATCATGACACTCCTCTGCTCAAAATCTTGCCATGGCTCCCTATTGATTCAGGGAGAAAAATCCAGCTTGCCCAACTCCACTTCAGGGTTGACCCAAACCTCTTATTTGAACCCCAGCTGTCCTGATTCCCACAAGTTGATCTGTTTTCTCCTTTTCCTTTATACTTCCTGCCTCTTTACACACTACCAGTATTTGTGAATACCCACACCATGCTTTTCTTAGTGTTGATTTCAGTGCCCATCTTCCCTGCTGGAACACAGGGCAAAGGCAAGGGCTTTTCCTGTACTGTTCATTGTGTAGGTAGTAGGCGCTTAAAAACTATTTGTTGAATTAATAAGTAAGTAGAAAAGTAAATTTGAGAATGATCAGGCCTATGAATAGTAACAAGCCAGATTCTGCAGCAAGCCAGAAGTAAAGGTAGAAAAGGGGACCCAAGGCCACAGGTCAGTCTTCCTCATGTGCATGGCTCAGAAAACCAAAATCCTTTGTCCCAGTTATGGGGCTTCCAGAAGCAGAGTGGACTTGAACTCAGCTCTGATTGGCTCCAGGTCTTAGGCTTTGCTGTCTCTAGCAGCAGACTTGCAGGGGTCTAAACTGACTCAGGGCACAGCACAGGCAGTTCTGCTACAGAGAGATCATGAACATGGGGAAGCAGCATGGGGATGTTTCCAGCAGGTGAGTGCTCAGGAGCAGGCAGGGCAGGAAGCAGGACGTAGTCAATGAGTATGAGGTGTCTTGAGTCCCAGAGTTGAGCCTTTCTCATTCCAAGGACAGAAAGACCTGTGAACCTCAATGCTGAAAGGACAAAGGTCTCATTGACCATCTTTTTCAGGAGTCCATTCTGAAAGATCATAGAGTCCTTCCATTTACCCTTGTCCTTCTCTACTCCAGAGTGGTAGATGTGTGGGTGCCCAAGCTCCATGTCTCTTCTACTTACAACATGAAGAAGGTTCTCTCCCGCCTGGGCATCAGCAAAGTATTTGAGGAGCATGGTGACCTCACAAGGATCTCATCTCATCGCAGCCTGAAAGTGGGAGAGGTAAGCTCCCTGGCTGGACCACTGTCCCCTCCTACACAGGAGTCCTCATGCAGCCTTGGCCAGAGCTGCTGTCAGAGCAGTCAGCCCTGTGGTCCAGGCAAACCACCCCTTAGCCTCTGATTCTAATCTCAAAAACTAGAATCATCACTCACATGGTCTATACTGAGATTCTATTCAATGCTATGCATAGAGATTGAGTGCTGGGACATTTATCAGACCCATAACCAGTCTGAGACTGGCCAGAACCTCCTCTCTAAGGTCTAACAGGCTCCTGAGAAGGAAGGAGGAAAGTGCACCATAGAGACAGACAGGCAGTGGCTGTGGTCTGCAGCAAAGTTGCAACCTGCTTATCAGGACAGGAAAAGAGGACCATGTAGATGGGGTCTTTATACTTAACAGACACAATATAAGACTCTCAGTTAAATTTGAATTTCAGATATATAATGCATAATTGTTTTGTACCATAAGTATGTCCAGAATATTGCATAGCGGCATATTCATACTTGAACATAACCATTACTTATCATGAATGATAATTTAACTGGATATTTTATATATTCAGCAACCCAGTATGGGGATTAAAAGGGTATAGAAGGACGAGATTTCAGAAACAGGGGGAAATGGGGTGTAGTAATTAAATTTCTGTTGCTGTGATAAGACACCACGGCCAAAAGCAACTTCTAGAGGAATTTATTTTAGTCTGTGGTTCCAGAGGGACAGTCCTTAAAAGGGAAGGCATGAGAGCAGACAGCCAGAGCAGGAAGCTAGCTGATCATATTTCATCTACATACAGGAATACAGAGTAAGAACAGGAAGTGGGGTGAGACACTAAACCCTCAAAGTCCATCCCAGGTGGCATGCTTCCTCCAGCAAGGCAGCACTTGGTGAACCTCTCCAAGCAGGGCCATCAACTGGGGACCAAGTGTTCAAATACATGAAACTATGAGGACATTTCTCATTCAAACCTCCACTGAAGGGGCATGTCCATCTGAGGGAGGGTGTGGCCAATGTGGGAGGTCGGGGGAGTTGGCTGGTGCTAAGTGTAGTAAGGGAGGGGGGTCAAGTCATTCTGGGAGGGAACTGTGGTAAGGGATTGTGGGAAGGATCCTGCCCTCTGAACAGATGACACAGGTACTCAACTACCTACCAAGTGGCTCTAAGATGCCACAGCCCCTTTCTGCCTCCTCACTGTTGGTGCGCCCCTGAAATCAGGGAAAACAGCAAGCCCCTTTGCATCTCCCCCATTCCCTCACTTCCAAGGTAACACCATCCTCTTGACTGCTGGGCAACTTCGGGTACAGTTGTCTCCCTCTCTGGGCTTTCCACCTTGGGCCCACTATAGCCCCTGAGAGGCTGGACAGCCACTGACTGTCTCTTGGTTCCACAGGCTGTGCACAAGGCTGAGCTGAAGATGGATGAGAAGGGCATGGAAGGGGCTGCAGGCTCTGGAGCTCAGACACTGCCCATGGAGACCCCACAAAGGATCAAGCTAAACCACCCCTTCCTGATGATGATTTATGACAAATCCCTGCCTGCTATGATCTTCTTGGCAAAGATTTATAACCCTAGTGGTTAATAAAGGGGAGTTCTCTGTTGGCTTCAGACCTCTCCCATTTCCTAGGGCTGGATACATTTCACCCATGTGACACAGAGGAGGCCACAGGTACACTCTAGCCTAATCCTCCAGAGTCACAATGTCACACTGCTACCAGCAGCTCAGCTGGCTCTCAGGGCTTTGAACTCTGTATCCACCTTAATCCCTTCCCTAACCATCAGCATCCCTGGACTAAATGCCAACCCCTAGCCCCAGTATCCCCTCAACTTCTTCACCCTACCAGGCAGGGAGTGTCTGCGATCTAATAAACTCCACCTCCCCAACACATCTGCGAGCTGTCAGGTAGCTATTTCATGGAAGGTAGGGGCCACATAAAGTAAACAGAGTTTGATTGAGAGTCTTGGGCTCACATCTGAGTAGGGGGTGTCACTAGGGAAGCCACACGTCTTCTCTGGGAGCCTCTGCTTTACAGTTTTGGAGTGAGGTTTGCACTGTTCCTTGGTAAGGGTTTGCGAAAATAAGTACCAATTCCTAACAGAATTCATTCTCCATTGTGAGTCCCAGACTGGGAACTCTGGTATACATACTACATGGCCCTCCTCCCAGGGTATCCAGGTGGGGTTGTTCGCCCAGCCAGGCCTCCAAGAGCACCGTGGAAGTGGCCCAGCCCCTTGTGCCTTCGGGAGAAGATAGGAGTCAGTGCCAGCTTTGTTGACTGATATCTTTCAGGCACAAGAGCTCCTCAGGCCTATGGCCAAAGGCAGATTCCACTATTGGAAAAGGCAGGTCCCTACCAGCCTCATAAAACTGGCCCCGCAGAATCTGCTTGTGGCCACTAGGGGGCACCAAGGGCTAGGCCAATGATGTCCTGCTGGACCCCAGAAAGATGCTGTTCTCCCTCTGGCTATAATGGCCTGCACATGCTGTGTTGGGTGAGGGGCGTTCAGACTGTCTTGATACCAATGAAGCAGCAGCAATTGCCACTTTCTGCCTAGCAGTTTTCTGAACACTGCCCTTCTTGTTTTGGTCACTGCAGCCCAATGGGCAGCCAAAATGAGCAAACCCATGGAGGAAAGGAGGCTTGGAGAGGTGGGGTGGCTTCCGGTGATGTTAGAGTAAGCCTTGGGCAGCAACATTGGAGTTTGTAATAGGAAGCTCTTGGCTGCTCTACATCTCTGCTCCAGCTGGTGAGAGGCCAGCAAGCATCTCTCCTCCATCCTCCACCTTGTGGGGTGAGGATCCTTGGAGGCTAGGTCTACAGAGAGATCTAAGAAGGACTGAAGGCTGTGATCCCAAAGTTACAGAGTCATCAGCTCCTCTGGGTGAGGGTGGGTATCGGGGACAAGGGGGATTCCAACCCCTCAATGGTCCCCTCCCAGGGTGCTAGAAGAATCTGCAACCAGCTGATAATTTTATCTTTGATAAAAAGAAATGAATCTACATACACAAAACTCCTTAGTCCATACACTTTATTATTCTGTGTCAGTTCTCTCTCTACACAGCTTCTATTCTGCTCTCTTGCCTAGCTCCTTTCTTGCCTGATTTCTCTCGACATTTATTTGCTGTCCCCTCTAGGTTCTAGCTAATCTGTCATATTAGTTCTGCCCCATCTAGGTTCTCATCCATCTAGTTCTTTCCCATCTCAGCTCCTCTCTCATCTCCTCTCTCATCTTGTTCTTCCCCATCTGGCTCTTCCTCATCTTCCATCTCATTCCTCTAGTACTCTCTTTTAGCCCTTCAATCCAGTTCTTACCCATCTAGTTCTTCCATTCTCTTTTTTCCTCTCTATCTCCTCTTCTCCATTTCCTTATTAAAAATGATTGTTGCTTATCTTAAGTATTTTTCAATACAGTTTCTTACCTTCACAGTCACATGTTTGCTCTTCACTACAAAAACTGTATGTTTAATTTTTTAAAAAAGGAAGAAGTGAGGGTAGGAGAAGAGGGAGCCACTCAAGCATCGGGGAAAGCATGTGCAAAGGTCCTGCAGTCAGCAGCATGGGTGAGGAGCGAAAATGGCATTCAAGTAGCTAGAGCAATAAGGCAGGAAGAGTTGGGCAATGAGGCTGGAACAATAGATGGGGGCCTTATTTCCCACAGAGGGGAACAATGCTAGCAAACGTGTGTCCCAAAGGTGACCCTCTAGCAGTTGGCTACCTGTCCTTGCATCCAAGTGCTAGACTAGTACATGCTACAAAGGTGTGTGCTCAGTATGTAGTGCTGAGATGCAACTGCCACACAGCCACCTGTTTGCAGACAGCTGGCCGTCACCCAGTCCCCCTGTTCTCTGGGATGGAAGGCCCGTGCTAGTCATGGCAAGTCTGTCCCCTGGGAAGTGGCCCGCCTACTTCTTCACAGCAGAGGTACCGCTTGTGTCTACTCAAGCCATCCCACCCTGCCTGGGTGCTGCTCACCCCACTGCCTTTCAGATCTTGACTCATCTTTCCAGAAAAAGCCAGCTCCTCCCTCTCGAAGGTTTCCCAGCCCACCTGGTTGTGAACTGGCTGACCTCATGAATGAATGAGCAAGTAAATCCGTGGGTTTGACTTTGATGTAATCGACACCTCTTAGTCAATTCTTAAAGCCTACACCACATGGGTGTGCTCATCGATCCTCAAACTCACCAACCTCCATGATGAAACCACTCTATGTTACTGATAAGGAAACTCAAGCTTAAGACAACCAAATAACCTTCCCAAGGATCCACAGCTAGAAAATCACAAAGCTGGGATCAAGTCCTGTGAGCATTCTTACTCTCCATTTGTCCATCAGTCCATCCATCCACTCATTTTCCTGCCCATACATCTACCCAATCTTCCATCCTCTGACCCCTCCATTCATCCACCTACACACCAATCTATCCATCCCACTGACCCATCTATTTATCCTTCTTCCACTTATCCATCCAGTCACTCATCCATCTACCCACCTGTCCATCTACCTGTTCTTCTCATTGATCCATCCTTTGACCCATCTCTTCATCCACCCATTCATGTACCCACAAACCTATCCATCCTACTGATCCATCCATCTATTCACCTACCCAAGCCATTGACCAATCCATCCATACAAGCACTTATCCATTTATAAATCTGTCCATCCATCTACCTAGTCATCATCCCCCCCCCCACTGATCCAACCCACCCATCTGTCCACTTTGTGTCGTGGATTGTTCTAGGAACTTAAGGTATACCAGCTAACAAAAATCTACAAAGATATTCACCCTCATAGAGGCTTTGAACTATTTGGAGAGGCAAAATATAAGCAAGGTATGCAATAAGGATGACATTCAACTGAGCAGGCAAAAGTGGCTGGCTGGTTGTGTTGGTGGTATATATGTGTGTGGTGGTGGTAGAGGGGTCATGATCTAGCAGGGGATGCTCATTACCTAAACAGCTAAATGATGTACAATGCAAAGTCTGTTACATGCTGCCCACATAGTGGTATGATGCCTGCACTCTGCTGACCCAGACAGAGATGAGCTCTTTGAGTGGACATGCCTGATACCAGAATCCCAGTGTGATCCAGCATGCCTTCTTCACGGTGCATGAAGACCTGGCACAGCTTTGGGGCATCTCTTCAGGCACATGCAGGGGCCAGGCCAGGAATCTGGCTTTCTGTCTGTGCCAGCTCAGCCCATAACTTCACCTGCCCCGGTTGAAGTTGTTTTTGTGGGACGCACCAGGAGTGGCAGGCTGATGATGTGTTGGTAGGGAGGGCCACCAGTGGGAAGTCCCAGTGTTCTGCCCTGCTTTTTCCAGACACTCCCTGTGTA
Source organism: Onychomys torridus (assembly GCF_903995425.1). NCBI lineage: Eukaryota > Metazoa > Chordata > Mammalia > Rodentia > Cricetidae > Onychomys > Onychomys torridus. The sequence goes on along the minus strand of NC_050456.1, from coordinate 70,968,225 downwards.
GCTTGAGCCTGGGCTCCCATTTCCCATTTGCGTAGCCATGGGGCTGGCTTCAGAAAACCCTCCAGCTGACAAACAACCATTCATCCAGGCATACACTGAATCAGTAGGCACCAACTGAGTGTCTACTATGAACCAAGACAGTGTACCAGACACAGCGAAACCGGAAGTGGGGGAACCTGCCCAAGCACAGTCTGGGAGAAGATTACCACATGACCGTAATCCCGTGTATCTCCTAATGTCCTAGTCAGGCCCAAGGAGAGAGCTCCCTGCCTTGCTGGTCACCACAGCGATGCTCAGCTTTTACAACAGGGGTGCAAAGCCCAGGCAATTTTTGTTCTTTAGGAAGCCTATGCACCATTCACACTCAGTTTCCCAGCTTCCATCCATCTCTGACCTACCTGCACAATTTTGGCTGAACCATTTCCTCTTTTGTGTTTTAGGCGTTCCTTGACTTACTTACAATGGGCTTTGGTGCATACCAGTGAGCTCACCCCACCCCAAGTTGAAAATATCTGACGTCTAATTGTCTGAGCACCACAGCTCAGGAAACCAGCATCCTGTAGCATGTGGGTTGTTTCTTCTCATTGCAGAGGTGATGGGGAGGTGTGACACAGACTCCATGTCTAGAAAAAAGAACAAAATTTAGAATTTCACAGAATTTTTTTTTTTTGCCATCTCATAGAGTTCAAAACACCCTAACTGTGTTATTGGACAAGTTCTATCTTTAAAATTATTCGTGGGTTGGGGATTTAGCTCAGTGGTAGAGCGCTTGCCTAGCAAGCGCAAGGCCCTGGGTTCGATCCTCAGCTCAAAAAAAAAGAAAGAAAGAAAGAAAGAAAGAAAGAAAGAAAGAAAGAAAGAAAGAAAGAAAAAGAAAGAAAAAGAAAGAAAAAAAGAAAAGAAAGAAAAGAAAAGAAAATTATTCGTATTAAAAAATAAAATCGGGGCCAGGTGGTGGTGGCACACGCCTTTAATCCCAGCACTCAGGAGGCAGAGCCAGGTGGATCTCTGTGAGTTCGAGACCAGCCTAGTCTACAGAGGGAGATCCAGGACAGGCATCAAAACTACACAGAGAAACCCTGTCTCAATAAAACAAAAATAAAATAAAATAAAATTGGGACTGGCAAGATGGCTCAGCAGGTAAAGGCAGTTGCCATCAGAGCTGATGACCCCAAGTTCAATCCCCAGGACCCACATGGTAGAAGGAGAAGAATGGACTCTCATAAGTTGTCCTCTGACTGTAAGAATGCAATGTTAGAGTCCAGGTACTGGTCACAGTCCCTGCAGCAGACCCCCACACACACATAGGCACCCCACTGAGACTATGAGTCTCTAGCTAACAGACTTCCCCAAGCCAGTGTTTCTCTCATAGGGAAGAGGGTTATGTCAAATGACCATTGGTGGTCATACACTCGTGCATTTGCGTTCCATACACGTGTATTTGCACAGTAGTACATGTAACTGTAGAGGGTATTTACACATTCGTACAGATGCCCGTGGAGGCCGAGACATCGGATGCCCTGCAGCTGGAGTTACAGGTGGCTGTGAACCACCAATCCTTCTCACTGACCTCCATGTGCACGCTCTGGTGAGCCCCAGTCACCCCTCTCTGATCAATGCAATAAAAATTATAGTAAAAAATAAAACCATTTAAACAGGAAGATATAATCTTACAATTAGAACTAATTCAGCTTTATCACAGACAGAAATTTATTACACCACCATCAACAATGTAAGCATGGCCCCTGGAGGAAGGGAGACTTGGTGTCCCTCCAGAGGGCTATCTCACTAAAACAGGGCACGGCAAGGAATCGCAATTCCTCCAGGCATTCCATGCTGGGGCAGAGAAAAGGTGAGACACTAGTGCCAGCCGGGGTTGCAGGGGTGGGGGTTCTCATAGATCAACTCACAGTTGAATTGACACCCCTGTAGGTACTAGCTCTTACATCATTGTTTTCTGTAAAACTGTAACTCTGCTCCTGAGAGGGTTGAGATAAGTGGGGAGACTCTCTCCCTAGTTCAGCCAAACTGGAATCTTACTTGGTTTCCTTTACCAATCTCTATTGTCTAATTTCTTCTAAAACCGTGGGACAGTTTATGGACCCAGATGAGCTGGTTCTTAATGGAGATGTTAGGGTCAGAGCCTGGACCTTGACAGCCCTGAGAAGCTAGCCACCCATCCTTCCATCCTCCATCTGCTGACTAAATAAGCAATGGCAAAGAGCAGAAAAAGGAGATTTATTTGATGTGGCCACGTTGGGAAGAGTGACAAAGAGATCTAGTGACTCTCTCAAGTCCATCTTTGGGGTCCTGACAGTCGATTCCAGTTTAAATATAGGGAAAGAAGCACACATAACTAAATACTCTTTTTGAAGGCATGACCCCCCCCCACACTGGCCCATCTTTGTCTGGGCTCCAATCTGTCTCTGACGTGTTTTCGGAACTGTGAAATCTCTCTGCTTGGAGACAAGCCCCTTCTACAGCTGACAGCTAGGCTTCTCCCAACATGTCATTCCTAGGGAATTGCAATGTCTTGGGGTCCCCTGCTCCAATAGTCTGATAGCCAAAGGAAGGGGCGAAGAGTCTATATAGAATACTTTCATTTATACCGGGATTGTTACAGAGTGGCAACAGAACACGTGCAGATCAAGTTCCACCCAAAAGAGTCAGGGCTGCGGGTCTAGCCTGGGCAAGCTGTCATAAAGTTAGTAATGGCCATAAGCTGAGCCTTCTTCCTTGAGGAAATCACAAAGGTCATGGGACTTTGTCACGAGGCTCCATGACATGGGTAGAAACAGTTAGAATTTAGGTTGGGAGGAGGGGTGAGGTTCAAGAGAGGGGTACAGAGTGGAAACATCCTTCAAGCCAGCCGGCAATACAAGCTGATGGAGTCTGAAGCAGGAAGCCTCAGTCTGGACAGGGAGCACTGGCAGATCCAGGTCCTGTAAAGATCCCCGTGCGGGGGCGAAGGAGGGGAGAGGTCAGCTGGTGTCACCAAATTAGACTAAGAGACACCATGTTTGCTGTGTTTCTGGCCAAGGCAGGTGTTTGAGAAGTCTCAAGGACACGTCTAGAAGAACAACTGGCTTGGTTAGTTCATCACGGATGGTAGCAGCTTGCCCTGCCTGTTCCCTTCTCCATTAAGGGATTTGCCATCTGGAAGGGCCTGTTCCAGCAGGAGGGCTACGTGTAGGTAACAGGTTCCCTACCTATGTGATCTGACAGAAACAACAAGAACATCTTAGTTCTGGAGGTCAAAGGTGGACTCTATGATTGGGCCTTTGGCCAAGGTAGAAGCATTTTTCTTACTTATGCACCTGACCATTGAGCCTCTTTTGGTTAACTTTTATTTTTTTATTTAATCTTTGGCAGTACTAGGGATTGAACCCAGCACCTTGCATGAGTCAAGCAAGTATTCTACCACTAAACTGTATCCTTGGATACATTTTTAGGTTTGGAGGTTTGCAGAAAGTGATGGAGCTAAGACATTGTGTGGTTTGAAAGGAAATGGCCCCTAAAGGCTCATAGGGAGTGACACTATTTGGAGGTGCGGTCTTGTTGGAGGAGATGTGTCACTAGGGAGTGGGGCTTTGAGGTCTCAGATGCTCAGCCCTGCCGAGTGGATCATTCACTTCCTGTTGCCTGCCAGTCCAGATGTAGAAATCTCAGCTCCTTCTCCAGCACCATGTCTGCCTGCAGGTCACCATGCTCCCAGCCATGATGATAATGGACTGACCCTCTGAACTATAAGCCAGCCCCAAGGAGATGTTTTCCTTTACAAGAGTTGTTGTGGTTATGGCACCTCTTTTCGGCAATAGAACACTAAGGTAACCATGGTTTCCAGCGGCTTCCTCCAATGCCCTCGTCTGCTATAACTGTAGGACACTGGTCACAGTAAAAGGGTAAACATCAGTGCTACACCAGTAAGTGACTGTGAACGTTATTGAGTCTTGCCAATTGTATCATCAGCATCCTCCCTTTTGCCCCAGGACCCCATCCAGGATGTGTGATGTAATTGGGTGACAACCACAAGGGTCTCTCCAGGGCCTGAAGGGGCTGAAGGTGGATGGGAGGCCCCAGAGACACATGAGATGAAGCTGAACTCTCAGATGGGTCATCTGTTGGGTATGAGATGCTCAGCAAGTCATATGGCTGCCTTGGTGTTCTGAGAGGTGAGGCTCTCAGTATCTACCATGAGGGGCCTTTATCGGGGACCAGGTGACATACGACCACATGTCTACACAGCACCTCCTTAGTCTCAGTGACCATCACGGCTGCTTCAAGGTCTCGTGACCTGGCACACAGAGAGCTGACTGTTCTGTTTGCACAGAGTCCTATAAAAGTGTCCCTCCAGGATGAAGGTCATCTCAGGACAGAAATCTCTTCTGTCCCACCATGTGAAAAAGGCAACAGAGAGAATTCCTTGGGACCTGAGGGTCTGTCAAAACCCAAACCTTTCTTCCTCTCACCCTAAGTTTGTCCTCAATTGCTAGAAGTGAGGTGGCCATTGGGAAGACTAAGAAATGAGCCACATTGCTGTAAGCCACTGGAAGCTCTGGAAGCACCTCCCACTGGGCAGCTCCACAGTGGGGACAGTGGCCTCCGCTGCAGAGACTTCTAGTTGAGTGGTGCTTGAGGCAGCACTCAGCTCCCCTGTTGAGGTAAATGCACAGATATAAAACAGAAATGGATAAAGATGTAGCCAAACTTAAAAAAATTTTACAGTGTTTATTTGTGTGTGTGTGTGTGTGTGTGTGTGTGTGTGTGTGTGTTGGGGCACACACATGCCATGATGCACTTGTAGAAGTCAAAAGACAACTTATAGGAGTCAGTTCTCTCCTAACATATGGACTCCAGGGATTGAATATAGGTCATGAATCCTGGGAGCTAATACCCCTGCTGCCATTTCACCAGCCTGAAGACATAGTTTATTATTTATTTACTTTTAAAATTTTTACTTTGTGCTTCCTTTGAGACAGAGCCTCAATATTATGTGGTCCTGGCTCTCCTGGAATTTGCTATGTAGACCAGGCTGGCCTCCAACTTAACAGAGACCCACCTGCCTCTGCCTCATGACTGCTGGGATTAAAAGTGTGTGCCACCATGACTGGCTGTTATAGCCATATTTTAAAAGGGCACAGCAGCACATGTCTATAATCCCTTGGGTGGTTGAAGGGTCTCTAGTTCAAGGGCAGCCTGGACTACATTAGCATGAACCTATCTCCAAAATCTGAATAAACAAACATCTTTATAAAACCAAAAATCACAGTGTGTGAGGATGGTAACTGTAGCCAAGGACAGATGGTTTTAGACACCTGTCACCTCAGCATCACTGAAGAGGCTTCATGGAGGAGGATGGACTGGAAACAATCTCAAGGGGATGACCCTTGGGTAGGTCCTTATTCTCTCACTGCTCTGCTGTGATTAGGTTTAGGAATTGCAGATGAAATAGGCCTTTGCTTTCTGAGACCCCAGTGCTAGAGGTGAGCTTGGATGAACTTCTTCCTGGGTCAAGGACAGAAGCTGGGGGGGGGGGGGGGCACCTTCACTCCTTAATGTCAGGTCTTTCCTAGCTTTATCTGGAAACTCTGATTCATTGCTTCTGGGTGGGGTGTGGGGACTTGTATCCCAAGGAGAAGCTAATAGGGTCAAACTCGGGAAGCCCTGAACCCTTCAAGGTGACTTCCTGTCCACATATCAGTTGTAAGAATGGACAAGCCAACAGGTCTGGCACTTAGGATTCCCATCATCTCTCCCCCTACCCTCCCACTCCATCTACCACCTTCACACCCTCTTTGATTCCTCTCCTTCTCTCCCCCTCTTCTCTAGAATGTGCTCATTATGCCTTTGCTCTGAGGAACCCACATAATGTCTAGACATTGTAGCCAGGAAGACAGACATATAAGGAGGCAAAAAGCCACGGTTTGCTCCAGGTGTCGGTATGGGAAGGGCAGATTATGTAGTCCAGAAAGACTGCAGTGGGAGAACCTGAGCTGTAGCTGTGGATGGAAAGGAGGATGTCACATGATGTCTAGTCAGAGAATCATGGGAAGGAAGTAGTAGGAAATCTTGTAGTAGGAAAGAAATGGCAGAGCTGCTTTCTTTGTGTTGATTACATTTATGTCTTTATTACATTCTTTAAAACATGAGTTACCAACGCATGTAGTTTTCCCCCAAAGCACACAGATTTCTTCAACCATTTTTTTTTCTATTCTCTGTGTCCTCTCCCTTTTCACATCCAGGACTCCAATTACACATGTTTCCCCACAAGATTATGTGGTACAAGATCACCATGGCACTTTCATTGTTTGTTTAGCTAGCTAACAGTCTTCACCAGTCTGGTTCTTCTGATGCATTTTCTTTCTTTTAAAAGAAGTTTTATTTTCTTTTTATTTAAGTGAATGTATCTCTCTGTGTGTATGTGCCTATGTGTGCAGATCCCAAGGAGGCCAGAAGAAGGTGTCAAATCTCTTGGATCTGGAGTTACAGACTGCTATTAGCTGCCTTATATGGGTGCTAAGAACTGAATTCTGGTCCTTTGCAAAAATAGGAAGTGTCCTTAACTGTTGAGCCATCTCTCCTGACCCATCTATCTACATGTTTCCAATCTCATTGATCTTCTACTGTTTTAAATTCATACTATAAATTTCTGTTCTCACATATCAAATTTTATCCTCTCAGGAGGTTCAAGTTGGTTCTTTTTATGTCTTTTCCTCATATTATAATATGTTACCTGTCTACATGTATTTTTTAGGGTAGATAGAGCTAGAAAAAAATCGCCACCCAGACCCCAATAGACCAATAAAATGGTATGTATTTGTTTATATGTGGATATTAGCTTTTAAGTCTTTGATCAGCAGGCTACAATCTGTGTAACTGAAGAGATTAGGTATAGAATAAGGGACTATGGGGGGAGGAAGGACTTCCCAAGGGAGAGGAAAAGAATTTATAGTTATGGAGAGACAGAGGTGAGGTGGTGGGTGGAGACTGGAATGAGAGGATTAAATGGAAAGGAGGAGGGAGGAGGGGGAGCTGAAACTAAGGCCATTTGAGGGACACTTGCCACAGTAGACACTTCCTGAAATATACACATAAGTCTAAATGGAATAACCAAATAACAGGGTAATTCTCAACAAAACATCTCTTGCTACAAAATGAAACCTCCAGTGCCAGGAATGGATTACATCTAATTGAGTTGTTGGTAAAAAAAAAAAAAAAAAAGGGAGGGGGGCACATGGAAACCCCCAAACAACCCAGGCTATAGCCAAGGCTAAAGGTTGCTCTCCACAAACTGCTGATAAGGCCCTATTGCTTAAGATAACATCTGTGTGACTCACTGAATATGAAGCAGTTGAGGTGGTACCTACCTAGAGCCTTCACACCTGTTGCCTAGTGTTCATGATACTAGAAGGTACTCTGCTGCTACTAGAGGAGAAAGGTAAACACCAACCCAGCTACAAACCCTCCAACCTACAATGATGACCAGCCTGAAAGATACACCGGTGCAATAGTGGTACAAAGCTTGTAGGAGTAACCAACCACTCTCTGATTGGATTTAAGGCCCATTCAAGGAGATGGAACCCATGCCTGACACCCATGCTCAGATGGCCAAAGGCCTAAGACTAGATAGGACATGGATCTAGGGGAAAACCAAACACCACTGTTCATTCTACTATTCTCCTAGACCAGTGTCTTGCTGAGACATCATCAGAGAAGCCACCTTGTACAATAGATGGGAACAAATACAGAGATCCACAGCTGGAAATTGTGCAGAGAGTGAAAGACTTTGGCATATTTGGTCCTAAATGTGATGTCTCCATCAAAGCCTTCCCCTCGGGGCTCAGGGAACTCTACAGAAGAGGCAGAAGGATTGTAAGAGCTAATGGGGTTGGAAGACACCAAGGAAGTAAGGCTTTCTAGATGCCAAAGGTCTGATACATGTATGATGCATGGAGACTGAGGCAGAATGCACAGGGCTTCATAGGTCTAAACCAGATGGGATCCCAAAACTGAGAGGGTAAGTGGACACAAGCCCCTATCCCTAACCCAGAACCTATATATCTCTCCAAGTAATAACCACTTGCAAAGGAAAAACTAGTTTTCTCCAATGGAGTCTCACTGGGTATACAAACCACTCATAAGGGCAGGCCCAGTGCCCAGCAGTAGATGGCCAACACAAAACCAAGCCAATAATATTTTTTGGTATCTTTTTGGTTTTGCTTGTTTGTTTCATAATGCTTTTGCTGAGCTCCCCTCACTACACATCTTTTGTTTATATGTTATATTTTTCATTTTTTTTTTGTTTTTATGGGACTTCTCTGTGTGTGAATGTGTGTATCTCTTCATCTGTATATATTTCTTGTGTTTTCTTGACTCTTTTCTTTTTCTGGTGTTTGTTTTCTTCTATCCTGGTTTGTTTTTATTTTATCTTATTTTGTTTTTATCATTTTTAATTGCCTGTTTGTTTTTCTACTGAGGGAGAGAAAGAAAGCATGGATTTGGGTGCTTGGGGAAATAGGAAGAATCTTGGAAGAGTTAGGGGAGGGGAGACAGTGATCAAAACATATTGTTAAAAATCCATTTTCATGAAAAAAAAATATTACGGTGTATACTTTAAGAGACTGTTTTAAAATCCTGCCTGTGAACGTCTTGAGGTAAGCCATGACTGGGACTGTTCTTGTCACCTCATGTTTCTTCTGGCATCAAGTAACATCTTCCTATTGTGAACCAGAGTTCTGTGGAGAAGCCACGGCATATCCAAGGGCTTGACTCAGGGTGACTAGAACATCATGATTGTGGAGAAATGGAATGCTGTGGATCAAGGACCAGAGTTATCCCCAACCATTTATAGTCCCTTTTAATAGGCAATTACTATCAGCTTCTATATCCTGCTAACCACTCAGTTGGTATGCACAGCTAATCTTGCCAGACCTCAGGCTCCACCAACTCCAAAACTAAGACTGTGACAAATACCTGAATCTCGTAAAATAAAATAAAATAAAATAAAATAAAATAAAATAAATAAATAAAATAAATAAAAATAAAAAAATTAAAAAAAAAGATTTTCTCAGTCAAGGCTCCCACAAAGCTACTGGTATGTGAACTATTTGGTACTTTCTTTTTTGACAGGACCATAATGTGTAGCTTTTTCCATGGTGGAGGGTGTCATTCAGGGCCACGTGGATCTGTCTTTTCTGGCCATAGCTAAAAATAAGTGATTTTTATATTTCCTGTAAAGCACAGTTATGATTTTTATGACAACGTGATTCTTTGACTGTCTAGAAATTTGGGGTTGGATATTGGCCATTGTGGCATCATTATTTTGCTGTCTGGTCTTATCAAGGCATGTGGTTGAGCTCTAGGACTAATCTAGTGCAACTTTAAACCACAATTAGCCCAGTGTCAATGACACCATGTGACATCTCTCCCATGGGCTCTCCAGCTGGATGGTCTTACTTGAATATATCATTTCCTAGTGTCTCAGTGGTTCCACACATTTTTTACTCATTTTTTTTGGGAGGGGTGGAGTGGGAAGTGGGGGTCTGTTTATACAGATTTTTAAGTCCAATCTCAGTTCCTCCGCTTTGGACAAAAGTGTAACCCAAGCTTCACACACGCATTTCCTGTGCAACTTACTGGCACTTTAATGGAGCCAATGAGTTCTCATCACCCTTATCTCCCCGTCTGTTTCCTGTCAGCACCAATCCTCAGAGGCGAGCTGCTCATTTAATTCCATTTCAGCTCAATGACCCGTTCCATAAGCACTCACAGAACATTTCGTGTTGGCCAAATAGTAGGTCGTCGGGGAGGACAAGACAGGCAAGAGCCCTGACTCACACAGTGCTCAGTAACACACAGATGTGAAATCACAACAGTGGTAATTGTTTTGTCCACAGGCTGATGGTAACACAGAGACACCTACGGGAGCCATTTTCCTCGTGTGTGTCGTCAAAGACAGCTTCTTGGAGGCAGTGATGTGACTTGGGACCCAAACAACACATAGGGGTTCACTGGGGGGGCGGGGAGATTGGAAGAAAGATACTCCAGGAATAGGGTCTAACCAAAATCAAAGTCATTATCCCAAGATGGAGCAGAATAGGATTAAAGGAGTTGAGATTGAGGGGCTCTGAGATGACAGAGTTGAAGATGCCCCACGGTGCCAGCTGAATGGCAGATATCCCAGGATTGGCAAGCTATTGAGACATTTTTGGGAGACAGCCCCTCCCAACAAGACTTACTGTACAGCTGCATCAGTGTACCACCATCCACCAGGCTACCAGATGCCGATAGAGGTTTGTCTGTGGCTCTCATCAGGCAGCCATTTGGGAAAGTTGATTCAGTTTAGTCTACTGCGCTGGAACTTGCTTGTAACATCAGGAGGTGCTGGCAGCTAGTCAGTTAGAGATGCAGGAGTTCAGAGGAAAGGGACCTGGCTGAAGATGAAAAGTGCTCTGTCATTTGCATCTCTTCACAATGAAGCTGTGGGTGTGGTGAGATCTGTGGGAGAGAAGGAAGAGCTGCCAGCCAGCAGCTGAGGCCTGCTGGCTTATAAGGATCAGCTGGAGGACTGGACCCCATCAAGGGGAGGAGGAGGAGGAAGAAGAGGAGGAGGAGGAGCAGAGGTTTGAACAAAATCCAGCTGCCTAAGGGCTGACTGGAGCAGGAGCTGAGGTCGTCTTTGTTGTCCTACTACAGGGAAAGCAGGTGAGGTGAACATTCAGACACATTCACTGGGTGGGTCAGGCTTCTATGGTTATAGAAGCCAGACTATGAGTTTCAAACGAGGGTGCAGGGTCAAGGGTGCTTGAGGATGGACAAGGTGGCACCAGAGTGCATGGAAGGAGGGAGGTGGCATCTGGCTGATGGATTCTTTCTTGTGACTGCACTTGAGCTTGTCTAAAGACGATATCCAGATTGATGGAGAGAAGGTAGATTGAGAACAGAAGATGGTTCTGGGAAGGCGACAAGGAGAGTGGCAGCTGGTGGAGTGGACATGGAGAGAAAAGTATCCTCTCTCACAGAAAGCTGAAGGCTGAAGAAGCTCATTGACTGAGGGTCTGTCTTTGATTCGGGGTGGGAAAGAAGGCTGGCTCTGGGTAATGATGCATACTTGCATGCATGTATGTGTGTATGTACATGGATGCATGTGCCTGTTTCTGAGTGCAGATCTATGGGAAAGATGTCTTCCTGCAGAAAGTAAATTGACCAGCAGTGGAGCCAGCTTCTCCAGGCATGTTGGACAAAATGGAGGCACATGAATGGGCTCCACCAGACTGAAAGCCACCAGGCTAGGACACCTTACAGAAGCTGGGTCACCAAGTGGGGAAGGGTATAGGTTGGATGGAATGCTCTGCACCCAATTGGGGTCAGAAACCACCTGAGGCTGGGAATTGTGGTCACCTATAAGATGACAGACAGAATAGCTGGGCACCTGCAGATGAGAGTGGGCATATGGGAAAGGAGCCTGTGTAACAGAAGCTTGGGTGTCTCTTCTGAGCTCCACGGGGACTGTGAGGAACTGGGAGTGGCATGGCAGCTCCACATAAGGAAGTTCCCCAGTGTGCAGTATGATGAGTGACAGGGGTGGCAGACATTTGAGTAATCGCCCTGAGAGACAATAGAGGGTGGGATCAAAGCCAGGTTAATGGAGGGATGGGCCCAGATGGGACAAGCCCAGGAAAGACAGTGTCCCTGGCACCCCCAACAGGTGGAGCTCACTGGCAGGAGGTACGCATACACCTGAGCTACAAAGGGGCACAGGAGAGGGCTTGGCAGGGCTAGGAGAGAGACAAGAGTTGGGATAGCCATGGCAGTACCACAACTGTCTTCTGGAAGACTGAAGACAAGGGGGGTGGATTTGAAAGCTAACAGAATGAGCTTTGGCTGGTGATGTTTTCAGAGACTATGATGACTGGGGTCTTGAGGATCCCCAGGCTTTTCAGGAAGGGCCTCTTTGGGACTTCCTTCCTCTGAGCTCCTGCAAAATACAACAGCAGCTTGCCTGAGGTCAAAGGGACAGAGGCAGCCTCTTCCCATATGGACAGCTGATATTCTCTTTCTTCAGCTTCATCCCCTCTCTGATGGTCAGGAATAGTCAGGGACAGTCTGTATCTTCTTGCTCCCAAGTACAAAGCAAGAAAGAGAAGCTGTTTCAAGCTCCTGCCCGTTATGCATGTTCCATATGCGTCATTCGGCTCTATGCAGACATCATCTCCCTTTCTATCAGTGCCTCTGTGTCAAGTGGGGAACATTGGGGTGATGGGGAGGTGAACCAATACTGCTGGGCAAAGGAGTGGGGAGACTGGTGGGAGGTAGCTCACAGTATAAGAGGGGCCTTGGAGTCCAGCTCCTAACACCCCCTCCAGAGTTCAGGTCAGATGCTACAGTGAAGCAAAGGGAACTTATGGTATGTCTAATCTGAGAGTTCAAGGAATAACTCACAGGGGTGCTGCTCCAGTCCTGTCTCTTTATTGTCTTCTTCAATTCTAATTATCTTGTTCTAATTGTTTATGATTTCTTAGCTCTAATTCTTTAGTTTCTGTTCTGTAGTTCTAAATCTGTTTAGTTTTCTAATTTTCTGTCCCAATTCTAATTCCAATCCCCCTAGCTTCTTGTCCATCTAGCTGAAATACACTTTTCTCAGGAGACTTGAAGAAAATACAAGAGTTGCATCTCATTGGGTAAGCAATAAGGGCAGAGCCATTTACCATGGCAACACAAGGTTTCAAGGTTTCAGGAGTAAGACTCTGATCAGAGCCCGGTGGTGCAGTGTCAGTTAGATAAGCTTGAGACATAAGTCTTTTATCAGCTAGACTTGGAAAGCGAAGGATTGGCATGATTTCTCAGGCTGCTTGTGTTAATACCTTGATTAGACACTATCACTCTAGTTCACCATAAGTCTTCTGAAGAGCTTTGATCCAAACAAGGCCAAACATCTGCGAATCTCATGAATAAAATCTGTGAAAGTTCTGCCTTTAATCTATCCCAAGGACACTTCATTTGGCCAATTTTCCCTGTCAGTAAGTTAAGGATGGGGAACAGACCTCTAAGTGTCTAACAGTTGCATGGAACAATAGATCTAGTCAAGAAGCATATTTTTAGTATGTTTCTACTCATCAAAATTATACAGCTAAATGAGAAGTCATCTTTCTGACCATCTACAAATATGTGTGCCCATAAGACTGAGATGTAATCATGAGATTACACGTGCACATTATATGAAAATGCATGGTAATAGGGAGATATCATAGCTGTTATTGTACAAGTAAAATTACAGATGAAAGAAACCAGTTTTTCAGAGCCTGTGGCCCTGCGGACCCTGTCCGACAGGGTTCTGCCATCAGAGAACCATTCGTCTGGTGGGTTGGCATCTGAATTATCAACTGCTACAAGCTGTAATTGTGTAATGGCCCACAATAGCTCATGACACTCACTCCGGACAACAATAGACAGCCATTATTATGAAGTATGGGCAAACAGATGAACATAGAACTGAGCATAGGGGTGGAAAGGAGAGGTCAACCCTTGGAGGTTATTTGTCTGCACTCCCAAGAGGCTCTGGAGGCAGAGAAGGTGGAGATTCTGGGGACCATTCTATTGAAGGACACATAGTCAGAAGGGGAGGGGACAGAGCCTTCAGGACAATGCAGGAGAGAAGGAGGGGAAGGGAGAAAAGAGGTGGTGGTAGAGTACAGTTTAGAGCTTTGCTGGTACCCTGTAGTATGGTATCTTGGAGAAGGGAGAGACTGAGTTCTGCTTAGTCATCTTAGGGTCAGTATAGAGCAGACTGATAAGAAGCCAGGAAGTGAGACCAGAGAACGAGGCTTACAGAGATAGCCCTATTTCCAGACAGACACATGCAAGACTACAGAGCAGAATTAGAAGTTTGTAAAAGGATTCTCCATGCATACCCTTCTAAGTTTAATCATATCAGATGCTGCAAGAAGTGCTCAGCCATCCCACCAGGCCAGATTTGACACAGACGAGTTTCTATGTGGATATTTTTGTGGCTCTTTGCAAAGGACCTCTGGTCTTTTCCCTTCCCTGTGTCTGATGAAATTATTATTTCACTTGTTGGCTAAAGTCTTGTTTTGGGAGTGAAGTCTTTCCTTCTCAGTCAGAAATTAAATTTAAAGGTATCCTCATGACAAGAATAAGTGGAAATTGTTCACACTGTAGTGTAAGTGATCAGAGAGTCTGACAGAGGGTAAGGGGCTTATAAAAGGGTGATGGAGTGAAGGCAATCTAGACCATAGAGAAGTAGTTGTAAAATAAGGAGAATGTCCTGGCATAGACTTCAGAAGCTCGTGACTTGCTGGAACATGTGCTGTTTTCTTTTCCTCTTTGACTTGGCCCAGATCCCACATTGCCTTTTAGTCCTCTATTTTCCTCTTTCACAGAATCTCAGCGTCAAGCCACAGGGCCTCTGTATAAGTGTGTTAAAGCTTAATTCTAATAGGTGTCGTGGGGGTGGTTTAGGAACTGAACAGGGCTGGGATGTCTAGAATGACTGCTGTGCAAAATCGCCCTAAATCAAATCGTCAAAGTCAATTAAAGCAGTAGCAATGATGGGAGTCATTTAAAGAGCACCCACTGTACTCAATTGGTTAACCCTGTAAGGTTGACTCCTGTTTACAAACACAAACCTGAAGACTGAGGTTGGTCTGGGTTCCTTGCCTGTGATGAGTGTCAGAGTTACCATAGATCCAGTCCTGCTCTACTGGAACTTCTTACTGCCACTGAGCCACTTATTCTTGCTGAAAGAGAAGATGGCAACAGATTTAGATATCTCTGTATATCTTGTGAGAGAGAGAGAGAGAGAGAGAGAGAGAGAGTACAGCTATATGAGTGTGCCCAAGTGCATATGCAAATGTGTTCCCACACATATGAAGTTCAGAAGACAATCTTGGGTGTCACCTCATGGGTACTATCATCCACCTTGCTTTTGAGACAAGGTCTCTTGCTGGTATAACATCCATCAAGTAGGCTAGGCTGACTGGCTAGCAAGACCCAAGCATCTGTGGGTCTCTGCCTCTCCAGAGCTGGGATTACAAGGTTGCATCAACATGCTGGGCTTTTTAAACCTGGGCTCTGTGGATTCAACTGAGGTCCTCATGTTTGTAAAGCAAACACTTCACTGACTGAGCTATCTCCTCAAGCCCTGGTTTTGCATACCTTAATCAGCTTTACTTATAAAGACAGAATAAGGCAGTAGTGCAGATAAGAAACCATTCATTCAGAGTTCTCCAGCTACCAGTCATGGTGGTACCTACCTATAATCTCAGCATTTGGGGGATGGAGACAGGACAAATACAAATTCATGCCAGGCTGGGCTACACAGGGAGACTCTCTCAGAAAGCAAACAATACAATAAAATAAAATTCCACATGGACAGGTTTAATTCATAGTGATGCCAGGTGACCTATAGGAAATACAAGTGAGCTGGGGGCAGCCTGACTGGTTTGTGACCACCTGATCTGCCCATAGTTTGAACAGTTGGCTCTCTGTGATTGGCTAACACTCCCTCCGCTTTTTACACTGATCGGTTACAGTCTGTCTACATAACAAGTTGGGTTACAGTTCACTGAATATGTAAAAACATTTAGACCAAACTTAATTCACTCTAACACTTTGATCCCCCATTCTTCACATTCCAATGTCTTTCTAGTTGAGGTTTGAGGAGAGTGGACAGCCCTGGCTGGAGCCAGCTACTCAAAAGCACCAGGAACTCGAAGTTCCAAGAACAGTTTGTTCTGGGTTTCTCCTTCCCTTCCTTGCTTTTTCCTTCCCTCTCTCCTCCTTCCCTCCCCTCCCTTACTTTGAGAGAATCTGGCTATGTAGTTCAGGATGGTCTGGAACTCATGGCAGTCCTCCTGCCTTAGCCTCCCCAGTGCTGGGGTTACAGACACACCCTATCATACATACCTGCCTCTATTTTAGACAGAGTCTCGCTATATAGCCCTGGCTGGCCTGGAACTTTCTGTGTAGGCCAGGTTGGCTGCAACCTCACAAAGATCCACCTGCTTCCGCCTCTACCTCCCTGGTGCTGGAACTAAAGGCTGGCTTTCTTTCCTTTTGCGGGGATAGGGTCTCGTGTAGCCTAGGCTGGACTTGAACTCCTCTGTAGCAGAGATGACCTTGAATTTCTAATCTTCCTACTTCCACTTCTCAGTAGTGCTTGGATTGCAGGTGTTTTCCACCATGTCCAGTTTATGTGGTGCTGGGAATAGAACCCTAAAACTTAGTGCATGCTCGGTAAATGCTCTACCCACTGAACTACAGCCTCAGGCCCTGGTTTCCACATTTTCAGAGGCATGCATACATCGGGAAATGAAGGTGGCTGGGCATAGACAGGGCAAGGAGGGAAAGACCCCATCCATCCAGAGGGGCTAAGAACATTTAGAGGCATCTCTGAAGGGCTGGCAGTCACTCCTGACTTCGAAGATCAGGACTTTGGTCCTCATGCTTGCAAGGTAACACACTTTCAATGTCCTGATAGTTGAAAGCATAAGTGGAGGAAACAGAAACAGTGAAAAGCCCAGGCTTTGGGATGGAGCCCTAACTGGTACCCCGGTTAGCACAGGGCCTCACCTATGACCTGTGCCAAGTCACACAACCACACCCTAAGGAGGCCGTATTGCTCACTGTAGGATCAGAATATACACAGCACTGACTCGCAGGATTTCTGTGGGGCTCAAATGAGACTCCATAGAAGAGTGGGAGGTCCCCACCTGGACCCTCAGTTTATCTCCCCACAATGGATCCCTTCTATTTTACAGACTTCCTTCCTTCCAAATGGGCTCTTCCTTTTACCGAGTTCTCCTATGGGTTGGCTTCACTGCTCCAGTCTTCTGCATGTCCTTATCCAATCCCAATCCTGGCAACAGAGAGTCCCCCCACCCTCCCTCCATGAAGAGCAACCCAGCCTCTAAGGTGTCTCCCAGCAACACCATGTTCGCCTTCTCCCTGTACCGGAGATTGGTTCAGGAAAGCCCAGGTCAGAATGTCCTCTTTTCTCCCGTGAGTATCTCTACCTCCCTGGCCATGCTGTCCCTGGGGGCCCGCTCAGCCACCAAGATGCAGATCCTCCGCAGCCTTGGCTTCGACCTCATGGGCATGCCAGAGCCCACCATCCATCTGGGCTTCGAATACCTGGTCCGCTCCCTGAACGCATGCCACAAAGACCGGGACTTGCGCATGGGCAGTGTTCTCTTCATCAGGAAGGAGCTGCAGCTGCAGGCCAATTTTCTGGACCGGGTCAAGAAGCTTTATGGGACAAAAGTCTTTTCTGAAGACTTCTCAAATGCTGTCACTGCCCAGGCACGGATCAACAGCTATGTGGAGAAGGAGACCAAAGGGAAGGTGGTGGATGTAATCCAAGACCTTGATTCCCAGACTGCTATGGTCCTGGTGAACCATATCTTCTTTAAAGGTGAGGTTGAGTTTCTCTTTTCTTTTCTTTCTCTTTTCTTCATTTCTCTCTCTCTTTTTTCCTTTCCTTTCCATTTACTTGGGTGTTTATTTGTTTCTTGAGTCGGGGTCTTAAACATTCCAAGATGGCCTCCATCATGCTGTGTAATTAAGGATGACCTTGAATGTCTGATTCTCCCGCCTTCACCTTCTTAGTTCTGGGATTATAGGTGTGTTCACCACTCTCCATTTATGCAATGGGGACTGAACCCAGGGCTCTGTGTGTGTCACACAAATCTATTACCAACAGAGACACAACCCTAGCCCTCCATTTCTTTTCTTTTTGGTGTTGTGTAGTCAAGGAAACAAGTATGTAAAACAAGCCCTAGATGGCAGGATGTGCCTGAGTTCTCATCAGCTTTGCAAGCAGCTACCTGTACATCCTTGGCAGGCTTCTGTTCTCTCTCCCAGCTGCCATTCATTAACTGACATGGGGCCTCATTCAGCTCCGTCTTAGCACGAAGCAAGGGGCTGTGCTAAAGACCCAGTTGACACTGAGCTCAGGAAAGAGGACCCTGAAATGTGCTCTGGAACTATTTGGGAGACAAAGAGCTTGTATTTTGCCACCAGCGCACCTGCCTTACTACTCCCTATAAACTTTAGAGCAGTGTCACAGGGTCCCTGACCAGTCAATTTAAAAAGCCATCCCTATGGTGAGAACAGTTTCAAAGGTTTGGAAATGTGGACCAGCTGGTCTGTCACTCACAAGAGCTGTTTATAAAGACACCGTCATGAATGGCACTGTTCCCAAGCTATATGAGCATGGGCTTTGAAATCATCCAGCCCTGGTTTGTAATCTCCCTCACCTCCACCCCACCCCTTACCCTCCTACCCCCACCTTTCCACCCCCGCTCTCTTGCTTTCTTGTCCTACAGTCCTAAGTGTGTTGCTGTAAAAGATCTGCCAAGGACTAAGTGCTCACTGTGTGCCCGTCCATGCTGCTTGGCTAGGCAATCACTAAGTACACACGGCCTCACAGGACCATGCCCAAAGCTGAGTGCCTGTACTTTAGAACTGTGTGTGCCACTGTGCCATGGTTCCTTCCCCCAATTCCCACCTCCCCACTGTACTTCCTTCCCTCCCTCCATCCTTCTGTTTACCTAACCACCAGTTCATCCATTTTCTTCCATACATCCATTTTTCTATTAATCAGTCCAGTCTGTCCATTAATCTAGTTATCCACCCACACATTCCCCAAACACAGAAAAAAGGGAAAGAAAACAGACCCGCTTTTCTTCATTTGTGAGTTATCTTCATTTGCTATATATTACCAAGTTTGGTTTATTTCTAGTGAGAGGTCATGCACACAGCTTAATACCGTTTTAAAGTGTTCAAGTCAGTGTCTTTGGTTGCTGGCATCTTCACCAAGGCCGTGCTGGGTTGAGAGTGGGTGACTGTCACTCACATCTGTCACTCACATCTGTCTAGTTCTCTGCTGTTTACCAGGACACAGTGTATTAAGGAGTACTGTTCTGATGTCCAATGAGCAGCAGCTTTGAAGGCAGATATCAGTTACTTTCTGTAATTCCACAGAACGTTCTCCCCCTCAGAAGGAAGATCCCATCTCCCCCCAATAAGGGGGGGGGTGTTACCCAACTCCTGCTCTTCCTCCCAGAGACAAGCGATCTACTTTATGTCTCTGCAACCTGCCTATTTCGGGCATTCTGAATGAAGCAGATGAAACAGTAGGGTTCCAGGCCACATGCTCCCCGGGCTTCTGTTTGGTGTTTAACAGCACACTCTCCCTTCCTGAGGTCTGGTATTTGTTTGTATGGATCTGTTACTGTCTTGTTCCAACCTGAGAGGCTCCCGGAGCACAGGTAAAAGCCCATTTGTTTTGCTTCTTCCAACTACTGTTCGATCCTCACATATTCTGATAAGAAATCATCTGTGGATCTTACTGAGGCCACCTGAAGTGTGACAAGTCACTTGTGAAGCTCCTTTGCTTTTTGACTGATTACGACATGTCTGCGTTTGGAAATCGTTGACTGTGCTGCAAGGCTTTTGTTTGGTTTTGTTTTTTAAGCAGATTTGGGGGAGCTTCTGGATACTACTTCTTCCCATAGTCACCCTCTCCCTTCTCTCTTTCTCTCCTCCTTTTGGGAGTCCCATAAGGTGTGTGTTGCTGTGCTTGATGGTGTGTCCCAGGTCTGATGTGCTGTTCCTCTTCCTCCATCTTTTTCCTCAGTGCTCCTCATATTGTACACGTAACTAATCCGTTTTCTAGCTCACTGGCTGTTGTCTTCCGTTACCTCTCATCTGCCATTGAGTCTCTGTAGTGACACTCTCATTTCTGTTACCATATTTTCTAACTCTGGACTCTGTGGAGTGACTTCAAATCATTTTTTTTTAATTGTGGGCAGATGCTTAATTAAATACACCTTGTTTTAGCTCTTTGAGCATGTTCAAAATAGCTGTTTTGACATGCTCGATTAATAAGGGCCGTATCTGGGTTTCCTTAGGAACACTCTCATTAACTTTCCCCACCCCCTAATGTCTGGGGCCTGCTTTCTCGTTTATTTTCATTTCTCTTTTTTGTCTTTTTTTAAATTTTATCATTTATTTTTAATTATGTGTGTGCATATTTGTGTCATGTGGTAACTATTTGTAGACAAGTGCAGTTGCCTACAGAGTCCAGAAGAGGGCGTCAGATGCCCTGCAACTGGAGTTACAGGAGCTTGTAAACTGGGAGCTGAACTGGGTCCCCTGGAAGAGCAGTGAGTGCTCTTAGCCTCAGAGCCAACTCCCTAGCCCGCTTGTGTGTTTTCAGCCCCACACTGAAGACAGTGTAAATCAGTTCTAGACATGCACTCCCCTTCCGGAGGGCCCACCCTTGTTGCTGTTCATGTGGCAACTGTTTCCTGTTTCTTCCAAACAAGCTCTTTGACCTCACAGATGTCTTCTTGGCTGGAAGACCTCCCAATTGTTGCAGAGGGTCACTGCCTGCATATTACAGCCTGTCATCCACACTCGACTCCGGCGGTCTATAATTTTGACTCTCTCTTTGTGCAGCCCAAGACCTGCTGACAGTGAGAGCCCTGGAATGCCCAGACAGTTCCCAAGCCGCCAATAGCTTTACTCATGTTGGGAGCCTCTGCATGGCTGAGACATGCTGGAAGTTTCCAGATCTCCTGTAAACACTTGATTCTTTAGATATGTATCTGTTCATTTCTCTGTTGGCTTACCTCTTTTTACTATTAAGAAATTTTCTATTCATTTTACATACCAACCACAGGTCCCCTTCTCCTCCCTCCTCTGCCCCCCTAGCCTTCCCCCTCAACCCAAGCCCCATTCCCATCTCCTTGTCTCTTATCCACCCTCCAGGCAGCCAGGAAGTGAGGAGCTTGCCTGTAATTGCATTTGAAGCACACTTCCACACCTCTAGGGAGAAGGCATTGAGTAAGCTCAATCAGTCCTGTGACCCCGCTCAGGTCCTCACACCATGGTAGTTCTTTGACACATTGAAAGCCCCCTACACACACACACACACACACACACACACACACACACACACACACACCGTTCCTCTCTTTTGGTTGCACTAACCCAGTCTACAATCCCTCCAGACTACTGCCAAGCTGTAGGATGGCTAAAGGATGGCCTAGTGCCAGGAAAGGTGTCACCAAGTTGGCCATTCACATCAAGACTCAGCCATTTGTCTCAATGAACGGTCCTCAGACCACCACAGGGTTTTGATTCCCAGTTCTGAAAGACTGGGACCATGTTCAGGGAAGGGTGGACATGTAGAGGGACTTACTCAGTTATTTTTGTTGGTAGGGGCTTCCCCCTCTCTTCTCAGTTTGTCCTCTGAAGCTTTGTGGTTAGTGGATTATTTGTCACAGCTATTACATGCTGCCCGAGGTGTTTCAGAGTTCCGCCTGCCACTGTCTTGGCAATTGTCCTTAGGGAAATGATATTTGCCTTGGCTGAACTCCAAGTCAGATTAAATACAGACAGATTTTATAAGTCATTCTTTTGGTATTGCAGGAGGCAGGTCAGATAAAAGCAATTCTTTGGGAATGAGTCTACGGCTATTGTAGTTTTGAATTTCGTTCTCTTTCTGTAGCCTGAGACAGCCCCCAACTCAGTGTTCCAGCCCTGGCCTCCCGAGTTCCGGATTACAGGTGTGAGCCGCTATGCCTGACATGAGAATGGGTCTCTAAAGTGGTCCAGCCCTGTCTTGATTTTGCCGCAAATGCTGTCTGTTGTTTTTCAAGACTACACAGAACAGAGACTAGTCTAGTACTGGAGCATGTTAGAATATCACAGGTTCCCAACTTCTAGCAAGCCACAGTTTATTTTTTTCATATTTTGTTTCTCAGTTAGCTGCAAGGGTTTAAGGATTTTCCAGGGTTATAAATTAGTGGATTCTGGCCATTGTTGGCTCTCTCTCTCTCTCTCTCTCTCTCTCTCTCTCTCTCTCTCTCTCTGTGAGTGTGTGTGTGTGTGTGTGTGTGTGTGTGTGTGTGTGTGTACTATAGGGTGTGTAGGTAGTATTCGATAAGTGGTGTATTTGCATTTGTGCAAGTGTGTGCACAGTATGAATGTAGTGTATGGTATGTGTGTGATGATACTTGGGTGTATTTGTGTGTGGAAGTGTGTATGTAGTGTTATATGTATGTAGTATATAGTGTGTGTATGTGACAGCACATATGTGGGTGTGGTATGTATAGTGTATTTGTGTGTGTATGTGCAAGCATGGGTGTGGTATGTGAGGTAAACTGTGGTGTGTGTGTGGCATGTGGTATGTGTGTGCGATGTATGATATGTGGTATGTGAGTATGATATATGTGTATGGTATGTATATGTGTGTAGTATATGATGGTGTATATGCTATGTATATGTGGAGGGTTGTATGTGTAGTGTGTGTGGTGCATGTGTTTGTACCTCTGTGTGTGTGCATGTGTGTGGAGTGTATGGTATGTGGTATGTATGTGTGTGTTTTATGTATATGTATGTTACATATATATGTGGGGGTGGTGTATGGTATGGTGTGTGTGTGTGTGTGTGTGTGTGTGTTGGTGATTAAATTCTGGGCCTGGTGATCTAATCACGGCTGTTTTCATGGAGAAGTGAGTTTTCAGGGGTCCTCATCTCCCCGACTCTTCCACTCCACCCACCCACCCACCCCGTTCTTCACTTGGCAGGCTGCAGGGACATAAAGCCCTCTCTTCTGCAGTGACGTAACCCCTCCCTCTCTCCTTTCTCCATGCTAGCCAACTGGACACAGCCCTTCAGTGCTGCAAACACCATCAAGAGCTTCCCGTTCCTTCTGAGCGAGGGCACCACTGTGCACGTTCCCATGATGCATCAGACGGAGCTGTTTGCTTTTGGAGTGGACAGAGAGCTGGGCTGCTCTGTGCTGCAGATGGACTACAAGGGAGGTGCTGTGGCCTTCTTCATCCTCCCTGGCAAGGGCAAGATGTGGGAGCTGGAGAAGAGCCTGTCAGCCAGGAGGCTGAGAAAGTGGAGCCGCTCACTCCAGAAGAGGTGTGCATTGCTGTCCATTTGCTACGAGCTGTTCATCCAAGGACGGGTTGGTGGAGGGTGGGGAATGTGGTAGTAGCTATTCAGAAATAATAGTGTGCCAAGCCTCCACTGCCTGCCAGATGGTGAATTTGGTGCTGTGGCCACATAGTGCCACATGAACTTCACCATCACCTGGTACACAAATAGTTTCATTATCCTCCCCTCCCCTCCCCCTCCCCCTTTCCCAGACAGAAACGGGTTCCTTGACAGTAAATGTATTAGTTACTTCTCTGTTGCTGTGACAAAACACCATGACCAAAGAAAGACACTATTTATTTGACTGACAGTTCCAGAGGGGTAAGAGTCCATCACGGCAGGGGGGCATGCCAGCAAGCCACAGGCATGAAGACAGGGAGCTGGGAGGCAATAACTTCAACTGCAAGCTTGAAGCAGAGAATGAATTGAGAGAGGGGTAAAGCTTTAAACCCTTGAAGGCCACCCCAGCAACTTCCCCATAACCTCCCCAAGCAGCTCTGCCAACCAGGGACCAAGTGTTCCATGCTGAAGCCTATGGGGGACATTTCTCAAATCACCAAGGTGAACCACCCAAAGCCACAATGCACAGCTGTTCTATCACTGTGGTATTATGCCCAAGCAGAGTTCACCTCAGAAGCCAAGGTGATATTGAGTGTTATGAAATTATGTTTGTAAAAGCAAGAAAGCAAACTAATCAAGGCCTTGGTGCTCACTTGTAAAGTGAAGGTCACAGTATCACTGAGTCACTGAACTTAGAGGTTGCTGAAGCCACGTTACTATTTAGAAAGTGATAGAGAACATCTGGGCGGTATTAAGTGCCTAATGAACATCTGCTAACAACAATATTGTTAGCTCTTCACAGACTGTAGAGAGAATGAGGAAATTAATTACATGATACAAAAGATTATTGAATATTTATTTTTAGTCTCTTTATGTGATTTCCCTGGTATCTTCATCCCCAGGTGTTTGTCATCTAAGGGAAAAGAAAAGACTGAGAATAATAGGCATTTAAGGAAGATAAGGACCAATGAATGTCCTGGGAAGACAGGCAAAGCACCCAGGAGCTCATGAGCAGAGGGAGCTCGCTTTTGGCAGGGGAATGCTTCAAGGGGGCAGTGATGACATCCAGCCACAAGGATGGACATGCGGTGACGGCCAGGGTCTGGACTAGATGTTTCCAGGTTCCTGGCCTCTTATTCAAATGGAATACAAGACCACACAGATTTCAAAATAGCAAGGAAACTTTCTTCAAAGAAAATTGATAATATAGATCAGAAAAGGCTGGCAAGGTCGGTAGTGGGTCACACAACTGAGGCTACTCAAAGGCCCAATTATTTGGGGCTTCCTTTTATGAGGCCCAAGAGGAAGAGGAGTTTGATTTTTAAGGGCATAGCAAGGGTGGTTCCCCATTTTGATTGCTAGATTAGGTCAGATAGTCAATCATTTGTTTGTTGTTCAGATCTCTTCGTATATGCATCTCATTTTAATCACATGCATACCCAATCATGCACAGATATAAGTTTCTAAATAGGGAGCTCTCCCTAAAAGTTCACATAGTCTGCCTTATTAATATGCATCCCAAACCAGTCTAGGCTAGATAGGTCCATTGCCCATAGTTCCTGATTGTGCTCTGGGACATGTTATCAAGGGGTTCTAAAAGAAAGTTAATTATTCCATTGGTTAAGGCAGCTGTCTGTGCAACTCTGTGCAGGTCAGGGGTCCTAGGTGGCCAACAGGTTGCTAAGTACATTGTTTGGAGGGGATTGTCCCAGGTCAAGTGGTGTCCTGGGTCACTGTGCTTGCCTCAAGTGGGACACAAACATATGGAGACCAGAGTGGGGCAGCATTTCTGATGGAGGCAACATCACTGATAAAGATGGGAGCTGAAGAATCAAGGGGCATTTTCAGGATTTCTTCTCTTCTCTGCACCAGTGGAGGAAGAAGACACAGTATGGGGAAGACTGAAAGAAGGTAGACCAGAAGGAGCTGGAGAATGCAGATGCCCAGACCAGAAGAAGAGGGAGTCATCTGTAGTCCTAGATGTTAAGGGAGTTTGACAGATGAAGGCTGGGATATCTCTCCAACAACTTGTGCTTTTATATCTGTGAGAAACTAAGCCTATACACATAGACAAAGCACTACAGTTAAGCTTAATCATCTCTAGAAACGAGAGAAATGTTGCTGAATGTATGCAGGATAGCAGTTCGTGGTAAATGCTCAATAAATGGTGGTGTTTACTCTGGGGTAAACTCTGGGCAGGAGAAGATATCATGCCAAAGTCTAAGTTTGTGCTATCCAAAATGGTAGCCACATATGGCCATTTATATTTGAATTAAGTAAAATAAAATAAAGTTAAGGGACAGTAAGATGGCTTGGGGAGTATAGGTTCCTGCTACCAAACCAGACAACCTGAGTTTGATCCCCAATATCCCCAAGTTAGAAGGAGAGAACTGATTCCCAAGGAGTTGTTCTCTGACCTACACACACACACACACACACACACACCTATTTATTGCACACGCGTGACACCAAGCCCCATCAATCAATCAGTGTAAGCAAATAAATTAATTAAAGTAAGAGTTTAATTCCTTGTTTGCTGTAGGCATGTGTCAGATTGTTCAGTAGCCACATGTAGCCAGTGGCAACCATACTGGACAGGGCAGATGTAGGTATATTCCCAGAAAACAGGGAGGGTGTATGTATATTCCCAGCAACAGTACAACATTCTGGGGGATTTTGTCTCTGGAAGATTAGCAGGGCTTTCTTGTCTCAGGAAGTCCTGCTGGGCATGGCCAGGTGATGTAGCTAATAGGTGAGCCACCATCACTTTCTGATGTCACCATGGATCTCTACTGTGGTACCCATGCTAAAGAGTCCCCAATGTGCTGGAGAAAACAAAGTCTCCAGACAGGCCACACGGAAGCTGAGATGGAGACATCATGACCCCATCTATTCCCTTTCTGTTCTGCATAGGTGGATCAAGGTGTTCATCCCCAAATTTTCCATTTCTGCTTCCTACAACCTGGAAACTGTTCTCCCCAAAATGGGGATCCGCGATGCCTTTAACGCAAATGCTGACTTTTCCGGGATTACAAAGACGCGCTTCCTGCAGGTTTCTAAAGTGAGTTGATGAAGATGTTTGTAAGAAAGTCCATGCTGGAAGAGACAGCTAACAAAGGACTCTCATCTTATTGAGAAGGTGACAGACTAGAGAGGCTAAAGTATTTGATGGCCAAAGGAAAGGCCAAGCATCATGGCTGCCAGGCCTGGGCCATTATGGCCACAACAATCTGACTCACAGGTACCCATAATCCATCTTCAAGCAAATAACCTTTGCTTCTTTAAAAAGCCGATGTGTTGCTAGCAAGTAACACTGTTGCCACATGCCTGCCATGTAGAACAGTGGGCATCTGGCATCACTTCCTTCCCCGCCAACAGCTGAACTCCCAAGCAGATGTAATAAAAGGCACTGCCTTTTGTACCTGTGGATGGGATGTTTGTCCTGAAGCGGGGGAGGAGTCTCGATCTAAAACTCCAGATTTTTTGTTCTGTTGTGAGGAACTGCTTAATTCAATTCCCACATGATGTAGCAATTGTTGCATCTGAAGACTCTTAGCCTGGCAGGTGACCCGTGCACCCCCACACCCCACAGAAGGTCTCTTCATTTACTGTCTAACCTTGATCCATATCCAAGACCAGATCCATCAGGTTATTGGTCCTTGGCTTAATATGTTAATTTGATAATAGACTGTGATAGTCAGATGTGCTTCTGGGGACATTTTTGTCATTGGCTGAAAGAGCCTCGTGGGATATGATCAGCGCCCCTTAGAGTTTTACCCAGGGGGAACACCTATATGTACCTGGGAAAACAAATGCGTGTCCTCACCGGTGGTTCCCAGCCCATCCTGTAGCTTGACCATTGGTCGCAGGCTACAACCTCCTCCCTAGAAGAGAAAGCAGCATCAGTGTTTGGTTACGCCAGACTCATGTCACAGCTTCTATGGGAGCCACTGACATCTGCCCAAACCCCCCTTTTTACAGGTTGCTCACAAGGCTGTGCTGGACGTCAGTGAGGAGGGGACGGAAGCCGTGGCAGCCACCACCACCAAGCTTATAGTCCGCTCAAGAGACACCCCTTCTTCAGTCATCTCCTTCAACCAGACCTTCCTGATACTGCTTTCAGATAGAAGTACAGAATCTCTTCTCTTTCTAGGGAAAGTTGAAAATCCCACAAAGATGTAGGTGGGAAGTGAACTGTTGGCTGGTCTCACGCTGGTGATGCACAAGAAATTAGGCATATATTAGATGGTGCTTGCTGGGTGATATCAAGACTTGCTTCCTTGCTTAAGGCTCTCTTGACCCCAACAGGGGTACATTTGCCTCAGAGATGGCACTCTGGAGGCTCAATCAGCCCAGTAGCAACAGAGCCTGGTCACCCCAACAGTGGTCTCTCCCACTTGTTCTCCCACACAGCCTTTTCTGGGAGAGTGGCAGGGCATGGTGGTGGCAGGGATCCATCCTCAGAGCTCTCGGGAATGAAGCCACACAGAGCTCTGTGTCCTTACTTTTATCGCTGGCTTCCAGCACTGCATTCAATAAATCTGAGATGTGAACATAGTGACCACAGACCCCACCCCACCGCAATCACCAGGGTCCTATCTGAAAGTGAGGAAGCATGGCACACATCTGAGTGGCTGGGTTGTCAGTCATGAAGCTCTCATTAGTTCAGCCTATTGAGCTCTTCAAGGACAATGTTCCTGACATGCTGGGTCTAGATGGGAGAGAGAGACATACAGTAGGGATGACATGAAGCTGTGGATAAAGAGGTTGTGACCAATTCAGGTAAGTGCCATGGAGATTGTACAGGACAGTTAGGACACTCACAGGAGAGGCAAGAGAGTGTTATGGCGTTCTGTGGTGAGCCAGTATCAGAGGGACAGGGGAAGGCCCTGTGGCTGGAGCATCATCCGTCAGAGATTCAAAGGTAGACACTGGCACTCAGGTAAATGGAGAGAGGATTGCATAGGAACACCCACTTCCCAGGAAGACCACCTAAACCAGGGAAGGGGGTGGAAACAGCAAGTCCACAGGGTTTCTGGGGCAGGCACATTGCAAGTGTCAATGCAGTATGGGTTGTCAAGACCTCTCCAAATGCAGCCACCTTTTTGGTCCTGTGACACAGCCCTTGAGCATACAACCTCTCCTGGCTGTGGCTGTTTGTAATAACAACAGTCAAGTGTATCCTGAAGGCCGTACTGAATGCTCTGGGCCCAGTGAGCTGCCTTTGCCTCATTCCCCACAGTCCCTTCTGCCCCCACTGCCAGGTGTCCCACATGGGCTCCTGGCCACTTCATCTCTCAGCACTGACGTGTTCCCATACAGCCTCCAGCAAAGCCGGAGTTCCTTTTATGGAGGTACTGATGCTTCACCACCCTACATTGTCACACAGGGACCCCAGGCTGGCTTCCCCATGCTCTGTTACACAGAAGGAAACAGACCAGAAAGACTTAGGCTGGGGACTGCCACCTGCTTTCAGAGGGAAGTCAGGTGGGATGCCCTCTGCTGGGCAGGAAACAAAACGCAGGTAGGAAGACTTGAATGCTGCATCTGTGGTGTGGGAAGGAACTACTCACAGCTATGGGCTGGCCCGTGACTTCAAAATCATCAGTTACAGATTGTCAAGAATGACTAACCCTGACATGAGTGTTTTACCCAAGACAACTAACACTATTCTAAAGGCAGATATAGTAATAGAGCCCAGGGTGACTAGAGCATCAGAACAAACAGATTCCCAGTCCTGAACCCAGAGCACCAGGCAGTAGCCTGCTCATACAATTCCAGAGGCACATGTATGATGTTTTAGGCTGTGATGGTTAGGACTGATTGTCAGCCAAACAAAGAGAAGCTTCTGGGCGTGTTTTCAAGAGGGTTATGTAGATGTGATCGATTGAGGTAGAAAGGCTTAATGTGGAGGGATGTCATTCTCTGGGCTGAGGTCTCAGACTAAATATGAAGGAGAAACCCAGACACAAGCATTTATTGCTCTCTTCTTCCTGGCTATGAATGCAATGTGACCCTCTAACTCTAGCTCCGGCCACTGAGACGTCTCTGAAATGTACCTCGAACCAAGAAGCAGAAGGAACTTTTGCTTTCTTAATCCGGTTTTGTCAGGCTGATTCTGGTCACAGCATCAAGACAAGGAACCACTACTCTAGCCAAGTTCTTCATCTTACACACCAGGCATCTCCTCAGTGGAACATCTTCCTTTCTCCATTTAACCATCCATTGCTCTCACTGGGTATTCTGCTTGGCTAGGGTGTGCAGAATATGGGTTCTCCAGTGCTAATCAGCCTGCAGGGTGGATGGTTGAGCTGGCTGCATGGCAGCTACCTAAGCACCTTAAAATGTAAATAAAAACAGTGGCCGCCCATTCCTGTCTGTGCAGGAATATTTTTAAAAAAGCATTGTAGACCATGTGGGCACCCTGCCCAGGGCACCAGGCTGTTGGAATTTCTAAGTGGAGATCCATTCTTCACCACCTACTCAGTGAATCAGTCTGCAGGCATTTAACTGAACTGAGCACCTACTATGGTCAGAAGCAGCCCTGAGGCTGGGGTGTGCTAAACAATCAATCACTCCCATGTGATAGAGCTAGCAGTGACGCAGGAGGAGGAAAGGGGGGCATTGGGAAGGTTAGCAAGTACAGTAAGTAACGTGGCTTCAACTTGTGTCTCTGACCTGCAGGGCACAGACATGGGTTGGAGCTGTTTCTGGGGTCTGACACTGGGGACTTCACATGCAACACAGGTATCCAGCATGCAGGCAAGAGGTAGAAGGGACCAAGCTCAGGATGAAGGACTACAGAGGGGGTTTCAGTCCAGGCTTTCTCAGGCAGAATGGAAAGGCAGTCCTGCCCAGCCCAACCCCAGACTGTATACCCTTTGGGACTCTGTTTAATCTCCATGTGCTTCATCTGCCCTCTTAAGAATCCACTGTGCCCAAGTCATTAGGTTGTCAAATGAGCAAACACACTTTGAATCCTGAGGAAGACTCATCCTAGATAATTGGTTCTGAGTGAGCACTACCTGCATATACTGTTGGTCTTATCACAGCTAATATCCTGAAGATGAGAAGCAAGGATGTTTCTGATAAGCTGATTCCCCACCTGGGAGCTGTGGAGAAAGGCAGACATTTATGCAGAATGTCATCTTGGCTCCTGCCCACCACCCACCTCCCCACTTCCCCATCCTCAGAGGCATCCATGATACTCGACACCTGGCATCCTCCATCTTACCTGGAGCTCAGGATTGGCTCCAGAAGAGGGTGCCCTTCTGCTCCGTGGTGCATGCTTGCTTTCCAGTGATAACACAGCCCCTCTCTGCAACCCAAAGGAGCCCTTGGAAAATGAGTTTGGGGAGCAGTGATCGTGTCATCTGCTTAGTGATGGCTCTGAAGATGGGTGTGATAACGTGGAGCAGGTGTGTGGCACAAGGTCCAGTGTGTGGTACAGGCTCTGCTCAGCACAGGGATGGCCATTGTTGCTGTCCAAAATCACCAGCCACTTGTTCAGACGTTGCCTGTAAGTCACATTGCCTTCCTCCTCTGTCACAGGTGACCATGCCATACTGACAGAGGCATAACTCTGGACGAGAATGTGAGTTTCTTTTATAATAAATAAAGTTTGTTCTTAGACAATGTTATACATGTATATAAGGCATTCTGGTTCCCCCCATCTTCTTTCACTTTCCTCTCAGCCCAGCATGGGAGCCTGTTTTCGGGTTCCTCATGGCTTTACCCAGCAGGTCCGCATAGAGGATGATTAGGGCCACAGGCCTGAGTGAAGGTGTCTGAGATGGTCTGCATTTGGCTGTGCTGGGGGAGGAGGTCTTTTGCTTCACCCCTTGGCGTCTCTATAAATACCCTGGGACAGAGACAGTTGGGGCCTGTTGGAAAAGGTTCCAGGCCCCCTCGAGGCTATCCTGTATTTTCTATCTGTTTATCTTTGCACTATAAATCCTTCTATCTAATATTTCCTGCTGCTCACACTCAAGAAAACTCTGGGGATCTGTGGGGTTGGTGGGTAAACACCCCACATCCCAGCCAGCACCCTTTCTTCCTTACAAATATTTCCCCTGATATTCACTAGGTTTTGTTTTGTTTTATGTCCCATGGAGTTTAACTAAGGCTTTCTGTGTGACCCTGAGTTTGGAACAAACTCACCACCACAACCTGGTACACTCACCCGTGGGTACACAGCTGGATAACGTGCCACCCCCTCTTCCAGAACCCGTTAGTTACCAATAGGTCATCAATGTGAGAAAGTGAGTGTTTGTATGGAAAACAATATGTGTGTATTAGCAGAACACACATGTGCTTGCCCCGTGCCAACACAGCAGGCACAAGCTCCAATTAGGTGTAGATTATTTCCACAAAGATCTCGCAGACCAAGGGGAAATGAAGCACTTTGCAAGCCAGCACGAGAAATGTGGGGTGATAGAGATGCTACAAGCATTCCCAGGGGAAGAATTAGCACAGCCCAAGCAGGATGGGAGAGGGAGGCTGCTAGGGTAGCTTTCTGCAGGAGAGACTTGGGCTGAATCCAAAGAAGGAAGGAGTAGGGGCTGATGTCGGCCTGGGCTGCAGGAGGGGCAGGGATGGCATTCTAGACAGAGGACAGGGTGTGCACAAAGGAAAGCAGGGCTCCTTTGCTTACCAGTGATTGTTCTGATGGAACAAGAGTTTCAGGGGTGTGAGGTGAGGTATGAGGTTGCCAGGTCGGTAACAGCATCACGAGCATCTGGGAGAAAAGGGATCGATGGTGACTGTAGAGGGGACATGCACATATTTCAGGATGGAGAACAGATAAGCACTGCCTGGACTAGCACAAAGAGGCAAGGAAGCAGCCCATAACATAACGGGGAGATGAGGGTTAGTGCAGCTGGGGCTCGGACCCAATGCCCTAGAGAGAATGTGGGGCAGGCCCTGTGAGCCTCAGGAGAGGCTCCGGTCAGGGAACCCTAGAGACCGATCCTAGGTGAGGGAACATGGGCACCTGGGCTCTCCTCCCTAGAGCTCAGGCCTGGACCCGTCTCTTCCACACTGTCTTCTGCTCCCCACAGGACCCTGTGTACAGCCACAGTGGGAAAGAAAAGAGCGCAGGTTTCCCTTCTCAAGTTCCCTGTTCAGTGAGGTAGTCAGGGTGGTGCAAGCAAGCGCCTTCACCCGCTCAGCTGTTTGTGGGTTCCGTGTGGCAGGAACTTGAGAGTGCCTCCCACTCTCTCCCTGAGAGAAGGAAGCTGAGAGACTATTTAGATGAGGAGAGAGGGACAGACATTACTGCTGACTCCAACTGATGCTGCAGGGAGGTGATGGGGAGGATGTGACAAAGAGGGAGTCCTCCCTCTTCCCACTGAGACAAAGAGGGAGTCCTCCCTTTTCCCACTGAGACAAAGGGGGAGTCCTCCCTCTTCCCACTGAGACAAAGGGGGAGTCCTCCCTCTTCCCACTGAGACAAAGGGGGAGTCCTCCCTCTTCCCACTGAGACAAAGAGGGAGTCCTCCCTCTTCCCACTGAGAATTAGGGGCGGCCTCCTGGGATAGTGCACACTTTAAAAATGCCCCTTGCTGAAGAGATTTAGTTGTGGAATTAACGAATTCTACTTTTGAATGTTAAAATTTGATTCGTTTTATTGAGATCAAGACACATGGTCTGTAAGGAAGCTGGAGAATGTAGAAGCTTACAAAGAGGCCTGAGACAGATGCAGCCGAGATGGTAAAGGGCTGCCCTGTAAGCCTGAGGACATGGGTTAGATTCCCAGCACCTGCATGAAATGCTGGGTGTGGTGATTTGTGCCTCTCACTGGGGAGGCAGAGACAGGTGATCCCTGGTGCTCCCTGGGCAGCTGACATAGTCCAATCAGTGAACCCCAGGGCCCAATGTGTGAGACCCTGTCTCACAAA
Organism: Onychomys torridus; assembly: GCF_903995425.1. NCBI lineage: Eukaryota > Metazoa > Chordata > Mammalia > Rodentia > Cricetidae > Onychomys > Onychomys torridus. Next base: position 70,935,292 of record NC_050456.1, on the reverse strand, counting down.
ACAGGGTGGATGGCTTCTGAGCAAAGGACATCCTTTGAGACTGAGCTGTTCCCTACACATGTGCATATGCACATGGCATACTCCCATCCCCACCCCACCCCCAACATCCCACCCCACCTCCACCCCCCAACACCCCACATCCCACACCCCCACACTTACAAGAACACAAGTCACCTCTGCTCCATCTCTTAAACAAACAAACAAAAAACCCAGCATCCCGCTTCACAAGTTTTTCTTCTTTTAAAATATTTATTATATTATTATTACGATTTGTGTGTGTGCACGCATGTGTGTGTGTATGTGTCCATGCGTGCATGAGTGTGTTTGTATGAGGTTAGATCCTCTGAGAGTCCAGAGAATGATGTCAGATCCCCTGGAACTGGAGTATCTGTTCTCAAGCGCTGATCCACCGCTCCAGCCCCCACTTCCTAGGTCTTTCAACACTTACTAAACTTCTCTCTAGCACCCCCCAAGATCTAGACCGATCATACTTTATTTAAAGTGTCTGTCAAACAATGGGATGCTTTGGCATGGTGACATAGGCTTGGAGTGACTACTGGGCAAGCCGCTGGGCCTCACGCTTCCATCTGTGCAGTAGGCATGGGCACACATTCCTCACCGTCTCACTACCATGGCTGCTGGATCCTGCAAAGCCCCAGGACACAGGCCAGCATCTCCCACACTCCCTGCCCCCAATGTCACCAATGTCACAACACCCTTGGCCAGGATGGGGCCCTGAAGCACAGGTCACTCGCTTGTTTGTGGGACCAGCAGCAGCCAAGACACACACTTCAAAAAAAGGTCTTTTTCCATTTGTCCTATTTACCTTCCTGTCAGTTCCAGGAATTTACCTGACAAATATTGACCAGGCTGCTGTGTGCGCTCTTCAAACACTGTTGCTCTGTGGGCAGGAGGCCGTATGGGGCTGTGGAGCTGCGCCCACCTGGGTGACTTCTCTGTGAGTATGCACTGTACCCCAAATGAAGGTAGGCCTCTGTCTGTCTGTCTGTCTATCTATCTATCATTTTTGGCTTCAGAGGCAGAAATGGGCAATGAGTCCCCTGGATGGCCCTGCTGAGTACTGCCTCTGAAGCCCAGTCTCAGGTTTTCAGTCACTTTCTCTGGAGAAGCTAGCCATCAGGAGTCATGACATATGTTAGCAAGCCAACACGGAAACAGAGCTCAAAGCGAAATGGCAACTTTACTAAGAACTCGGTTATGGCAACAAGTCCATGCACAGAAACCCAGGTTGGAGCCTTGCCAACTCTAAGCCTCAGTTTCTCCATCTGCACAACTGGGTTAAGAGTCTTTGTGACTGGAGGGTGTCAGGAGCATTAACTTAAACAAAAGAGAGCAAGCTGCCACAGTCTTTGAGCAGGACCATGACTGCTGGCATTTCAGTAGCTTCCAGATGTTTGAGTCTCAGCTGGGAAACAACAGTAATGTCTCCTCTTCCAGGCACTGAAGAGACCTGGGATGCCACCCCCACGCACACCCTCCCCACACATATGTAAACACCTCTGTCTGCAGACCAGTGATGCAATGTGCCCAGTATACCCAGCACTTCAGCAAACAGTTCGAAACAGTTTCTAATTCAGGCACAGTGTTCTGAATTTTCTCTGAGAACCTGTCTGGGAATGGAGTTAGGTGCATTCGATTCCAGCTGCACCCAGCCTTGGTATCCGTGGGAGACAATCTCCTGCAGTGTCTTTTCCCTGCGCTGGTATTTTGCATGTCAGATGTCATAAATCATGAAAGGGGGGCATTGCCATTTGAATTTTGCAAAAAGAGGCCCCAAAATGCAGAGGCGGTATCCCACAATGAGTAACTGCAGAGCCCAGGCTATGGTAGCCCAGGCTATGGTAGCCTTGGCTACGGTTCAGTCTTCCTTGGGAAACACACACTTCTGAGAGTCAGCTTGGGATGCAGGAGGGTAGGGAAAGGTGCTGAGTTCAATGGCTCCCTCAGTTTCTGCCCTTACTTTATCAGGGACAGACCAACTATTTAATTATTTTACATCTTCCAGTTTTTCTATCTAAGGAACATCCCAAGCACACAGACCTTCCCTTATTCTGTCCCTGGAGCTGGTGCTGGCAGGAGAATGAGACTTTAGGATATGTCCACCGCGTGTTTCCACATAGCACTCACCTTGGGAGAGCAGATGGCTCTTGTAATTTGGCGGGCATTCTGAGTGCCAGGAGCAGTATTCCACCTGCAGTCCTAGGCTCTCCCACTCATCACTCAAGCAGTTGACACTGAGCCAAAGGCCATCACATGGGCAAATCCTACAGAAGGTGTTGATCACAATGCAGATGCTTTCAGGATTTGTCCTAGAGCCAAGGATCAGCTTGTAGCTACTGGCTGTGTGATTAATAAAGTGGAAGGTCTTGTTTGGAGGACCACAGGAGGATATCAGGGTCCAGAGGAATCCAGACTGGGGGGGGGGGGGGGGCGCTATGTCCTTGCAGGGCTGTGGGGGTGGGAGACACCTGCAAGGGAAAAGAAGGAAGTGGGTGCACAGTTGGGTGAGCCTAGCTTTGTCTACACAGCAGGCTCCCCACCCGCTGCGCTCAAGCCAAGGCTCTTCCAGATCCTGCCTCTCTTTGAACCCTGTGGAGGTGACCAAAGGCTGTTCTGGCGTGTCTCACAATTTAAACTAGAGCAGAAGACCTTTGGCACTTGCCTGCAGGGGGCTGCCTCTGCACACAGGAGGAGGGGTTTAAACAGACATTTTTGCCTTGCACTTTTGGAAACCAGCCTTCCAGGACCACAGTCAAGGCAATGGGTGTGCCCTTCTGGGGCTGTACTGGAGAACCCATCCCAGGCCCCTCCCTCCCTGTGACCTTCAGCATTTTGTGGTTTGCAGCATTGTCTCATCTCTGCATTCATCTTCCCCAATATCCTCCGTGGGGCTTCTCAGAATCCACAGCCCTCCTCTTTCAAGGACACTAGTCATATGGGGTTAAATACCCAGTTTAATGACTTATTAATTATATCTTATTAATTATATCTGTAAGGACTCCATTTCTTTTTCTTCTTTTTCCTTTCTTCCTTTTTTCCTTCCCTTTTCTCTCTCCTCTCGTTCTCTGTTTCTTTCTTTCTTTCTTTTGAGACAGGGTCTCTCTGCATAGCCCTGGGTGTCCTGGAACTCATTCTGTAGACCAGATTGTCCTCAAACTCACAGAGATCCATCTGCCTCTGCCACCCATGTGCTGGGGCTAGAGGCACATGCCACCACTGCTCAGCCAAGGATTCCATTTCTAGGTAAAGCAGCACTATGAGGTCTTAGGGTTGGGAAATAGGCATTTGAATGGGGGCAGGCACAAATCAATCTGTGACAGATCTTTCCAAAGCCCCTGCATCCATGCACATGGATGTTTCTGTCACTGCACACAGTGTAGATGGTACCCCTGCATCCATGCACATGAATGTTTCTGTCACTGCACACAGTGTAGATGGTACCCCTGCATCCATGCACATGAATGTTTCTGTCACTGCACACAGTGTAGATGGTACACCTGCATCCATGCACATGGATGTTTCTGTCACTGCACACAGTGTAGATGGTACCCCTGCATCCATGCACATGAATGTTTCTGTCACTGCACACAGTGTAGATGGTACACCTGCATCCATGCACATGGATGTTTCTGTCACTGCACACAATGTAGATGGTACACCTGCATCCATGCACATGGATGTTTCTGTGGCTGCACAGTGTAGATGGTACCCCTGCATCCAGGCACATGGATGTTTCTGTCACTGCACACAGTGTAGATGGTACCTCTGCATCCAGGCACATGGATGTTTTTATGGCTGCACACAGTGTAGATGGTTTCCAGGCAGCAGGGATGTGGAGATATGGAAACAGCACATCTCTCTTTCAGCTCTCCCCTCAGAAGCTGTAAGTCCTGTTACTTTATCCTCCCTCAGAGGCTTCCCTCATCTCTGTGTGGTTAATGGTTGATCTAAGCTAATGTAAGGTCTCAAGGCTATAGTGCCTCTCTCCTTGGGGCCTAAAGGAGGCATTGTACACCATCTTCTTCCTTGCAACTGACTGCACTATCTCATAACCACACCCAAAGGGCTCAGCATTACTCGTGTTCCTATGGAACATTTGCTGCATAGCATCCTCTTCGTCTCTAATGAGTGTCACATAAGCATCTGCCTAGCCCAACGCTGGATAGCCTCAACTACACCCTAAACCAGTGATTCTCAACCTGTGGGCCATGACTCCTTAGGGTCACATATCAGATATTTACATTACAAATAATAATAGTAGCAAAATTACACTTACAAAATAGCAACAAATTTTATGGTGTGAGGTCATCACAACATAAGAAATTGTACTAAAGAGTTGCAGCATTAGGTAGATTAAGAACCACTGCCCATAGCCGCGCGGTGGTGGCTCACGCCTTTAATCCCAGCATTCGGGAGGCAGAGCCAGGCAGATCTCTGTGAGTTTGAGGCCAGCCTGGGCTACCAAGTGAGTTCCAGAAAAGGCTCAAAGCTACACAGAGAAACCTTGTCTCAACCCCCCCCCCCAAAAAAAAGAACCACTGCCCTAAACTCTGTGAATCCTGGAATTGTGTTCATTTATTTTCTCCATGATATATTCAGTGCCTAACACACCTTTAGAGCTGATGGAGCCTTGGACATTATATATGATTTAAAAAAAAAAAAAAACCTGGGTCCAGAAGAATCCAGAAAAAAATAAAATGGAAGGAGGAGGGGGAGACAAGAAAGAAAGAAGGAAGGAAGGATAAAAGGAGGGGAAGAAATAAGGAATAAAGATGGAAAGATGAGAAGAGAAGGAAGAAGAGGAAGGGAGGGAAGGAGATGGGAGGAAGGGGGAAGGGATGAAGGAAGGAGAGAAGGAAGGAAGGAGGAAAGGAGGGAGGCAGGAAGAAGGCTGGATTGCAGGATCTATTTCCCAGCTGGAGTCCCAGTTGCCTCCCTTTTCCTTTCTTCTCTGCAGGGCAGAGAGGGAATAGGCATGGGTGGTAGCTTCATTGTAAGCTCTCGGGGTGATGGTGTTGTCTACCAAGAAAACTAAATGTGTTCCCCATCTTCTTTTCAGATGATGGGACCAGTGTGGCTGTGGCTGCTGGTAGCTGAGGTCCTGCTCCCTGTTCATTGTCAACCATTTTCTGCCCATGAAGAGAAGAGTCTGGGGGTACCTCAACAAGCCAGCCACCAGCTCCCGGAGCCAGCACCCGCCTATCGCAAGGTCACACCCACCATCACTAATTTTGCTTTGCATCTATACAAGCAGCTAGCAAAGGAAGTCCCCGGAAACATTCTCTTCTCCCCTGTGAGCCTCTCTAGCATTGTGGCTCTTCTCTCTCTTGGGGCACCTGCTGACACCCAGGCTCAGATTCTGGAGAGCCTGGGCTTCAACCTTACAGAGACGCCAGCAGCTGACATCCACCAGGGCTTCCAGAGCCTCCTGCACACCCTTGACCTGCCCAGCCCCAAACTGGAACTGAAAGTAGGACATTCCCTGTTCTTAGACAGGCAGCTGAAGCCTCAGCAGCGCTTTCTGGACAGTGCCAAGGAGCTGTATGGAGCGCTGGCTTTTTCGGCCAACTTCACGGATGCAGCTGCCACAGGGCAGCAGATCAACGACCTGGTTAGGAAGCAGACCTACGGGCAGGTGGTGGGCTGTCTCCCCGAGTTTGGCCATGATACCCTCATGGTTCTCTTGAACTACATCTTCTTCAAAGGTGAGACTTCTCTGACAGAACTGTTGCCCTCTCTGAAGTAACCATTCTGTTTGCAGTGGCTGGCCAGGAGCCTGCTGCTCATGGATAAAATAGTTCCCTTCCCTTTCCTTAGAAGGAAGGAAAGGGAGTGTATAATTCAGAGGAATGGAGCAAGCATGCATCATAGAACTCTCAACATAGACCCTGGCCTGGGCTAAGACGTGACTTCCCAGAAAAGGGACATCTAGTTCAGCGTGGTGGCACATTCCTGCAATCCCAGCCTTTGGGAGGCTGAGGCAGGAAAATTCCTATTAGTTTTTTGTTGTTGTTGTTGTTGTTGTTGTTGTTGTTGTTGTTGTTGTTATTGTTGTTGTTGTTGTTGTTTTCAGAGACAGGGTTTCTCTGTGTAGCTTTGCGCCTTTCCTGGAACTCACTCTGTAGCCCAGGCTGGCCTAGAACTCATAGAGATCTGCCTGGCCCTGCCTCCCGAGTGCTGGGATTAAAGGCGTATGCCACCACCACCCAGCTCAGAACATTCCCATTAGACATCAGCCTCGATTACATAGAGACCTTGCATCAAATGAATAAATGAAAGAAAGAATGAGTGAATGAATAAATGGAGGGCCAAGGAGACGGTTCCATGAGTAAGTGATCCTCTTGCCTCAGCTTCCCGAGTGCTGACATGCCATATGTGGGCCACCATCCCCAGCTTGAAGCTCTTTGCAGATGCTGAGCCACCTGGTCAAATGACTGACTTTGCACTCCCACATAACCTGAGCTGTGCTGTCAGAATCAGGCTGCCAATCCCAGCTCACACCAGTCATGGCTCTGGAAATCAGGGTGCATCACTTAATTCACGCCCACTATGTTACTAAGAATGCACTCTCCTTACTCATTTCAGATGACTTACGTCTTAAGAGGTAGTTCTTTGGAGGCTGGAGAGGTGGGTCAATGGTTAGGACCACTGGCTGCTTTTGGGAAGAACCTTGATTCAATTGTTTAGCACCGCTTACAATTGTTAACTCCATGTCCAAGGAGATCTGGCGCCCTCTTCTGGTCTCCTTGGGCACTGCACATACATGGTGTCTAGACATACAGGTAGGCAAATACTCATACACATAAAATAAAAATAAATCTTTCTAAAAAGAGAGAAATCAGGCTTTATACAAGGAAGGCACCCTGTGTCTGCTTTGTAGGTAAATTCTCGCAGTGTGGCGTAAGCCTGGGTCACTGAGCTCTGACCCTAGTGACATAAGTCCCTCCTGGCTTTGGGCCCTGCTACTTCTGACACACTCCAGCGGATGTCACCACCCCACATGGCCTTGTGGAGATCTCCCTGAATTGCTGTCTTGACCACTTGTTCACTTGTACCCTCAGCCAAGTGGAAGCATCCCTTTGATCGCTACCAGACCCGGAAGCAGGAGAGCTTCTACCTGGACCAGAGGACAGCGCTCCGCATCCCCATGATGCGGCAGAAGGAAATGCACAGGTTCCTGTACGACCAGGAGGCATCGTGCACTGTCCTTCAGATCAAGTACAGCGGCACGGCCCTGCTGCTGCTGGTCCTCCCTGACCCGGGGAAGATGCAGCAGGTAGAAGCTGCCCTCCAGCCTGAGACGCTGAGAAGGTGGGGCCAGCGGTTCCTGCCCAGGTGAGTGTCTGTCCTTACTCAAGAGTTGAGGCAAGTCTGATCAGCTCCAGCCCCAAAATCCATCTACTGGATTTGCCTCAGCATCTCACTCCCGACTTCATAGTGGTTTCCCCGCATTTTGGGGCATCAGATTTCCTTGAGTATTAAAGCAAGGGCATGGTGCCTGCTGCGTGGAAGTGGGCATGAATGGAGACAGTACCTGAGTACTTAGGCTGGTCCTAGAATGTAAGTGCTCTCTGGGCTGTCTTCATTATCCCTCCTTCTGGCCCAATCTCATTTCCCTTACTTCCCTCTGTTTTATAATAATTTAACGCCATAAAGTAGCTAAGTCTGCCCCCCCAAAATAAGATAAGAACAATTATTAAAGATGACCGTGATGCCCACAGAGCAGTGCGTATGTTTACAAACACTGTTTTCCTTTTCAATCAAAACATTTTAAAAGAAATTAGAGAAATCAAGACCAGCAAAGTCAGATCTGGTGGTGAGACCTATAACCCCAGGTACTTGGGAGGCTGAGGCAGGTGGATCACACATTCAAGGCCTGTGTGAGTTATAGAATGAGTTCAAGAGCAATTTAGTGAGACTTTGTCTCAAGATTTACAAACAATAAAACAGAGATGGATAGACTGGGTGCATAGGTCTGGTATAGACTATTGTCTAACATGCATAAAGCTCTGGATTCAATACAGGAAAAAAGAAAGAGAAAGGAAGAAGAGAAGGAAGAGATGAAGGAAAGAAGAGAAGAAAGGAGGGAAGGAAGAAGCAAGGGAAGGAAGGAAGGGAGGGAGGAAGGAAGGAGGGAAGGAAGGAAGGAAGGAAGGGAGGGAGGAAGGGAGGTTCCCCCTCCCACAACCCCTAACCTAGCCCCTGCCATCTTCCTTACAATTGATTTCTAGTTTTCCAACTCCAATTTTAGCTTTATCTAACTTCCCTCATCTAATCCTTTCTTGGGGGGAATCTGCCTTTATGGGGTGGTCTGGAATGAAATCTGGTTGTGAGTTTTCTAGTTATCTTTCTGCAAAACAAGCTAGTCCAAACAAAACAGTTTAAAGAACCAAGTTGCCACTCTTGGTTCTCCTCACTGAACGGGCTCAACTAGGCCGTTCTCATCCACTGGGGTCAGGTGGCAGCAGAGACACAGGCCCAGGAGGTTCCTTCATTTGTGTTTCTGGGGCCTGGGCTGGGTTGGCTGGAGAAGGGATTAGGGAAAATCAGGCTACTTTCTATCCACACCAGGCTGGATTCAGAAAGCAGCTCAGTATAACTGACATGGCTATGTGGCTGCTCAGGATTCCAAGAGGAAGTGTACAAGAGGATGGAACTCAAAAGCCATCACTCTTTAAAGACACACCCAAGAGCACTATTATTTCCATCATAGCCTATTGGCCAGAGCAGCCCCAGGTCTTGGGGGGTACCATTTTTAACCCAGCACAACCTGATGGGCCCCAGTCTTGCTTCATAGCCACAGCTTTTCCTCTCTCGGCACCCCATCACGCTGCAGTGTCACTAGGAGAGAAAGAATGCCTTGTATTTGGGCAGAGATTAAAGCAGCAATGAATGGGTGAATGAACAAGAAAGATGTAGTCAAGAGGAAACGCCAGGGTTAAATAGTTACTGAATCTGTAAAGCTCCCGTCAGTTCATGCTTCCAACTGTATAGTCTTGGCTCCTCCAAGATGAGTTGCTTCTATCCCTCACTGCAGGAAGAAGGATCACGAAATCTTCCAGACTAGTAGATTTTTCTCTCAGGAATGGTGTCTTAGTCGGGGTTACAATTATTGTGATGAAACACTATGACCAAAAACAACTTAGGGAGGAAGGGGTTGATTTGGCTTACACTTCTACATCATAGTTCATCATCAAGGAAGTCAAAACAGGAACTCAAACAGGGCAGGATCCTGGAAGCAAAAGCTGATGCAGAGGCCATAGAAAAGTGCTGCTTACTGGCTTGCTTCTCCTGCTTGCTCAGCCTGCTTTCTTATAGAACCCAGGACCACCAGCCCAGGGATGGCACCACACACAATGGGCTGACAATGACAACAGCAATCTAAACTGAGTTCTTTATAAGTGAGATGTTCCCAAGAGGACTGGTTATTAGCCAGCCAATTTTACAGAACCCTGGCAATCAGCAGATAAATAAGTAAAAAGCATAATAAAGTCATCAAAAAGGATAGATTTACTCTAAGTTAAAAGGTATTTCTGCACTCACCCCACAGAACATGGCAATCAGATGGTAAGGATGGGAGATTCCGTCTTTGGGGTCAGGACTCCTGAGCCCTCTCTCTAGACCAGTGGTTCTCAACCTTCCTAACACTGCAACCCTTTAATACAGTTCCTCATGTTGTGATGACCCCCAACCATAAAATCATTTTTGTCCCTACTTCATAACTGTAATGTTGCTACTTTTATGAATTATAATATAAATATTTTTTGGAGATAGAGATTTGCCAAAGGGGTCAAGACCCACAAGTTGAGAATCACTGCTCTAGATGCTTACAGCAGCTCTAGGGGTGGGTATCTCTATGCCATTTCCCAGAAAAGCTCAGGCAGGTGGAGGAAGGTGGTGGTGGCTTGTACTGGGGCAGTGCCAGTAAACTGATTTAAGGTATAGTTGGGAAACTGAGCCTGGAGCACCTGTAGATGAATCAGATGTGGAGGAGAGAAATGCAGATGGTATTTACTCTACCTGGTATTGCGTTCATTCAATCAGTGGAGCCTTGGGAAACCTGGCTAATGTCTGGCATCTAGAAAGCTCTCCACAAACATGGAGAAGATGATGGAGACAGACTTCTCTGCCAGGAAACTTCTCAGATCCAGCCAGGAGTCACCGTGAGGTTTATGTAGAAGGAGATGTGGGTGGATGTGGTAATGGAGTAGTCTACCACAGCAAATCACATCACATGAAAATTGATAATCCCACAAGCTGGGGTACCCTGCTCTTTCTCAAGGCCCAGGCTGCAACACACAGCAGAATGGCACCTTTTCTCTGATTCTCTCTCTAGTCTGTTGGATTTGCATCTGCCAAGGTTTTCAATTTCGGCAACCTACAACCTGGAAGAGATCCTTCCCCTCATTGGTCTTGGCAACATGTTTGGCATGGAAGTTGACCTATCAGGAATCATGGGGCAACTCAACAAAACTGTCTCCAGGGTAAGGCGGGGAGTGTGGACTGGGGAGGAGCAATGTTTCTCTCCCACACGAAGTACATTGGAAAACCAAGGTCTTCAGTCTTTTTCCTAGACTGACTTTTCAACACACAGATTCTCTTCATGGACAACTCCATTTTCATCTCCCCTTTCCTAGATCTACACTAGTCAGGCAGGAATGTAGGGTTCTAAGTGGAATCGTAATCATTTGAAGTCATCCGCAGAGCTAGAATTACACCAGATTAGGTGTAGCATCCTTTTATTCCAAATATTTACCCTTCAGACACCAGGAGCTCTCCATCTTTGTTATAGCTATAGAAAGCAATACAGCATGAACATGAGGTGAAGTGGTCAACATCACCTCAGTAACAAGCATCCCCTATATCCCAACGCATTACCACATCAGAGGCTTATTGTGAGGATCCCTTTCAGAGGATATGTAAACAATGTCTACCCATTTTTCACCAGGTCTTATAACAAACCAAAGTACAATTCCATCCAAGTTCATCCTGGGGAGTCATTGAGTTCATTAGGCTTACATACAGGGCATGGGTGAGGGGTTACTGGTGGGAGAATGGGTGACCCCAAGTCATCTCCTACTGGAAAATCTTCCCTCAAAGCAGATAGAGCCCTTCTTCAATCAACCTCCCCAGCCACAGACTCTTCCCAACATGCTGAGCCACATGCAAATAGAGCAGAATTGTGTACAAATGGCTGAGACTCTCCAATGAGAGAGGCTGAGGACTCATCTCTATTCTCTCCTTCTGTGAGGGAATGTTGACAGTCAACAAGCCCAACTGTGGTGGACACTTGTAGGCATGCACAAACAGTCTGCTAAAGAGGGCAGCTGCTTTGCTCGGCCCATGTCTAGCGGGTAGTATATCTGGAAGCAGCTCACTGTGGAGCCCTGGCTGCAGAGCTGTTTCCTGTGACTTCTTCCTGGGATGGAAGTTAAAGTTAAGGGAAAAATCCCACTCTCTGAGAAGAAAAGGAAGATAAGAGAAATATGCAGTGGTTCCTCTCACATCCTCCTCCTTCCTCCATCCTCCATCCTCCATCCTCCATCCTCCATCCTCCACAGGCCTGTAACAGCTACTCACGGCCACTGACTAAAGCAAGTCTCCTATTCACGCAACAGGAAGGGGATGGGTCCTCTCCTGATAGGAGACACTGCAAGTCACATGGAATGGGCAAGAATTTGTAGCCCTCAAACAGAAAGGGTGACCCTCCCCAGGAGGGAAGGTGTCCAAAGCCCTTCCCGGAGCTTTAGCTTGGCTCTTCTGTTTAGGTTAGAGGTGTTCATTGCCATCAGAGTCTTTGTTAGGACCTTGCAAGGAATGGACTCTGTCTCGTATTTAGAAGGGACTGGCTGAGAACTCAGTGCACAGTCAAGGCAGCAGGGGTGTGATCTTGTTTCTGTGCATACATGAATAAGGTATGCCTGGAAGTGCGTGGGAATGTGTATATGTATGAGGATGTGCATGTGAACCCCTGTGGTGTGGGGTGGTGGACAAAAAGAACATGAAAGACTTCAGAGAACTTCACACAGCAGCCTTGCATGCCTCAGTTATCTTTCCCAGGCCCTTTTGGAGATAAAAGAACTCATCAAGGCTACTTTCCCAACTTCTTTGGATGTCTGAGTCCTTTCTTGCTAGGAAGTTATATAAAAATGAGACTTTCAAAGTTCTGTGCTTAGTGGGTAGCGTGGGGCTCTGTTCCAACCTACTCATTTAGAGCCTGCTGTTGGCCACAAGCCATTTTTAAGATGAGAAGAGGAAGTTTAGAGACAGTAGGTAAAGCTAAAGAAGCCTGTGTGCTGCATTCCTGCTGGGCTTGACTCTACCTAGCTCCTCATCTGGGCCGAGGCTGCCTCCTGTCAGGGTCCTTGGCCTAAGGAGGCAGAGTCAGTGCAGAGGCAGGGCAGTGACACCTAGAAATCGGGGTTGTTTCTTAGGCAGGCTAGACCTGAGGGGCCCGAACAGGCTCTATGCCATTGTCCAAGGGTTGCGGAGGGGAAGGTGGCCTCTGCCCTGACAGTGCTGACTCTGTGTGTCTTCTCTCCTAGGTGTCACACAAGGCTGTAGTGGACATGAATGAGAAGGGAACTGAGGCTGCAGCTGCCTCTGGCCTCCTTTCCCAGCCACTGTCCCTGAACATGACGTCGGCCCCACAGGCCCATTTCAACAGGCCCTTCCTGCTCCTTCTCTGGGAGGTGACCACCCAGAGTCTGCTCTTCCTGGGAAAAGTGGTCAATCCAGTTGCTGTGTAACTGTGCTGGGGGCCACAGGAAAGCTACCCAGCCTGCACTGCAGGACCCTGTGGAGCAGGCTTCCTTTTGGGCCACCAACCAGCTCCCAAATAAAGGCACAGAAACTTAATATTAGTTATGAATGCTCAGCCTTATCTTACGCTTGACCCACTAGCTCTTGTATCTTAAATTAACCTGTTTCTCTTCATCTACGTTTTGCCTCAGGGTTTTTTTTGTTTTTGTTTTTGTTTATTTTGTTTTACCTTTCTCTCATTCTGTATGTCCTATTTCTCTGCTTACTCCATGTCTGCCTGGATGACCCTGGACATCTCCCTCTCCTTCTTTCTCATTCTCTTCTCTCTTCTCCCCCAGCCTAGATTCCTCCTCCTAATTTATTCTCTCTGCCCACCAGCCACGCCTATCCCTCTACTGCCTAGCTATTGGCTCTTCAGCTTTCTACTAGACCAATCAGATGCCTTAGGCAGGCAAAGCAACACATCTTTACGTCGGTAAACAAGTGCAGCATAAACAAATACAACTCTCTACATTGTTAAAGTAATGTTCCTCAACACCCCTTGCTGCAGTTCCAATAAATCTAGTTGGGCTGTGTGAAGTCCCGTGAGCTGTGCTTTCAGGAAGGCAATCCAGAGCAGCTTCTAGTCACCCACTCTGTGATCTTTTCAAATCCACCGCTCCCATTGCACATATTCACTGAGTGGCCTGAGGGTCAGGGACACAGGAAAAGACACCAAAGACACACAGAGAATGAGCAAACTTCTGTCTTCCCAGCAGCCAGCCTGGGCTTAAGCCAAATGATGTCTCCTGCAGTGTCACCTGGAGGGGAAGCCAGATCTAGGAAAGGGGCTTCCAATTGTGTGCATGAAGCAAAGGGGTGCAAGAACAGGCCAATCTCATCATCAGTCTAACAGCATGAGAGGTTGAATTAAAGGGGCAGGAAAAGAGCCTCAGAGGCAAGGGTTGCCCCAAGTCTAAATAAGGCCAGGAGGATGGGGGTGGGATGTAGGGCAAAATCTCCATCAATGGGATGAACTCGGGGGCTATATTCATACATATATATTCAGATATACATAGGCATGTGTGTAATTTTAAATCTAGGCTCTGTGTGTAAGGGAAACATGGCATTTGTATGTTAAGTCTAGATAGAGTTCTCTTAATACAGTAATGAACTTCCAGTTCTGTGCATTTTTCTGCAAAAGCCATGGTTTAATTTTCCCTCACAGCTGCACAGAACTCTGTGGGATATGCACCACACCTTTGCCAGCCAGCCATCTGTTGATGGACATCCAGGGCTGGCTCCACTTCCCAGCTACTATGTGTTGAGACATGGCAAACCTGGAAGCTCAACACTGGCATTTTAGCCTCTGGGTCTGCCCTGTCAGACAAACATCCTAAACCCAGTCTTCAGTTCAGCTCTGGACAGGCAGAGTGCACACCAGTAAAAGGCTTGGGTTAGTGAGCATTAAAGGATATCTGAGTAGCCTGAGCTGGGAAGTGCCTTGACTTCCATTTTGTCTGCAGTAAGATTAGTGGGCAATATTGCTGGTACACTTCATATTTGAGGGGAAAGGTGTTTCTCAAAGTAATTGAAATGTCTCAGATAAGAGGAATTCCCAACTACCTTTTAGTGCACACCTTTCATCTAGAGCAGTGGTTCTCAACCTTCCTCATGCTGTGACCCTTTAATACAGTTCCTCATGTTGTGGTGACCCCCAACCATAAAATTATTTTTGTTGCTACTTCCTAACTACAATTTTGCTACTGTTACAAATCATATGTAAACATCTGATATGCAGGATGATCTTAGGCAATCCCTGTGAAAAAGTCGAATCTATTTGGAGTGGGAGATGTCAATCCCTCACCTACTTGCCCATCATCAAAGACTCATACTGCCCCCTGCTGGTTATAGAGGGTCATTGACATCCCCAATCTAGCCGTCTAGTTGGTGAACCCCTAGTATTCCATGTAAGAGGGTAGAGTCCCCAAATACGATACAGACTGTCTCAGTAAAGCTGAGTAAAATAACTTTTTTATGTAAGTATTCCCCCTGAAATATTTGGGCCATACTTATACTAAAACATTTATTCTTCTTATTCACTATTCAACTTAGTAAGTTGTCTTATGTTTTCACAGAGGCGTAGAGAGGAGCCGCATGGTCAACACTCTTTAGTGTTTAGCATCAGAATGAAAGTCACATGGGGCTAAAGGACAGGCTGGCCCCCTTGTCGGGGCAGAAAATAAAGTCAGTAACCAGAGGGAGTAATAACCCCTGTGCAGAAGTAAGGGCGTTTCCCAGACACCACTGCCTCCCCTGAGAAGCAAAGCCCAGAAATGCCCAGAAACACTTTGCAGCCTCAGCAGAGAATATACAAACCCAGCTGTGTTCCCCCAGCAGTCACTGATGTCTCCCTCCAGACAAGGCTGTTTTCCACATGAAAGGGCAGCTCCTGTGAAGGTCACTGGGGGTTGGGAGAGGCTCCAAAGCCACTAAAAGCCTGGAGAGTCTCCAGAGGGCTCTATGGGCAGTCGAAGGCAGTGCTTTCAGAGAGTTAGTTCCTGTCAATCTTTGAGGAATAATGACGTTTGGACATTTCGGATCTTGCCTCTACTGTTTGTACAGGAGGGTTAAAGATAAGCAGTAGAACTTCAGCATGCTTTATCCCATGTCTTCCTAGTGAGGGGGTTAGCACACCCACTAGTGTCTGAACACCGACACACCCTTTGGGGTCTTCCCGGGGCGGGAGGGGGGGACAAACCCCCTCAGACCCTGATGAGGATGACATCTGCACTCTGGATGACAAGAGTCTTCACTGAGGAAGGCGAGCAGGAGGGGGCTCTTGTGACAGAGGAGGGCTCATGGCCCTAGGGAAACAAGGACACAGCATCGTCCTGATGGTGACAGGGAGGGAGAAGACAGATTAAAAAAAGCTAACCCATGGAAGACCTCCTTTGCAGCAATGGTCATGTGACCGGTGCTATGCCACTTCGGGCATAATTCTGTTGTACTTCTTGGCATTGTTTCCCCTAGATGTTTTTCTTCACTGACGTATATTCACTGTACATAGTATTGAGTTTAATATAGACATTATTTTAAGCACTTCAAGTGCACTGACCACATTTAGCCCTCCTACCTTTTCTCCTTAGTCTCCCACTAGTCTCTCCCCACCCTTTCCTTCTGCTTTTATTACATATGTGATTTAAAATATATATAATTTCATGTATCCATAAGAATCCTAGGGCCCACAAATGAGAGAAAATATATTTAATATATTTGTCTTTCTGAGTCTGGTTTTTCTTTTTTCACTTAAAATATCCATCTCCAGTTGCACCCATTTTCCAGCCAATGACATAATTTCACTGTTCTTTAGTACTGAATAAAACTCCATTCCGTGTGTCTGGTTGTCTGTAGACAGGTACCTAAGCTGATTCTGCTACTTGGCTGCTGTAAGTATTAAAGCCAATAAACAGACACTGCAAGGATCTTGTGATATGTTGACTTAGAGTCTTTCTAGAACCATTTCCATGTTACTGTGCCTCCACCCAGCTGCATTCTTCAAATTTTGACCCTATGGAAACCACTTCAAGAAAGAGACAAGAGAGCAGTGTCTCAAAGGCATAGCAGCTACTCTGCAGAGGTGCCCCACAGCTGGAAGAGAAAAGAACTCTGGGATAGAAGCCTGCGATCTTCAAATGCATTCTTCACGACTCTCTCTGCTGTGTTATCATCTTCCATTATTAGCCTGTGGGTTTCAGAGCACCTGTGTAGTCTGTGTCTTATTCAAAAGAATGTCTCTGCTGAGCCCACACAACATGTCACATGCGCTGAACTCTGAGAACACTGCTTCCCATAGCACTTACAGCAGCGATGTGTTGTTATGAGTTTGTGCTGTGACTGGTGACTTCTCATAACTGAGTCTCTGACCTCTGGGGAGGAGAGACATCCATATCATTATTTCTGCCCCTCTAGCAGCTTAGATATAGCAAATACTCGGAATGACTACGGTGGAACGAAGTGCATTACGGTGTGATGGGTCACTAAGCCATTGCAGCTGTGGATGGCAGAGGTCATGCCTGCTTTTGTCTGGCACAAGGAAGTTCCCAGCAGGCTGTGCGTGCTAGCAAGCCTGTCCTGGCCATGCTACCTCACTATAGATGTTGCAGTGGCAATCAGGGACTAGGCGTGGACAAGCACAGATCAGTGGAAGGAGACGGAAGCAAGGAGGAAAGGGGAAGGAGCAAGGCCTGGAGGAGGCTGTGTCAAGGATTCCTGAGGATGGGGGGAGCTTAAAGAGACACTGTGCACTCCAAACCTAGACAGATCCTAGGCCGATGGTGTGCTGGTGCTATTGTGTTCCCCAAAATAAAATCATCTGGGGTCAGAGAGCAGGATGGCCACAATATTAAACATGAAGATATGCAGTGGTAGCACACGCCTTTAATCCTAGCATTTCAGAGACAGAAATACCTCTGGATCTCTGAGTTCAAGGCCACATTAGAAACAGCCAGGCTTGGTGACACACGTCTTTAATCCCAGAAATCGAGCCTTTAATCCTAGGGAGTGGGGACAGAAAGAGAAAGATTATATAAGGAGTGAAGACCAGAAACTAGAAGCATTTGGCTGGTTAAGCTTTAAGGCTTTGGAGCAGCACAGTTCAGCTGAGACCCATTCTGGATAAGGACTCAGAAGCTTGCAGTCTGAGGAAACAAAACCAGCTGAGGAACTGGCGAGGTGAGGAAGCTGTGGCTTGTTCTGTGTCTCTGATCTTCCAGCATTCACCCCAATAACTGGCCTCGGGTTTGATCTTATTAATAAGACCTGTAAGATTCCTACTATACGACGGGCACACAGGAAGTTGGGGAGAGCAAAGAGGAAGAATGACATTTCCTGTGGCTGGAGGGCCACAAGTTCCATCAAAGCAGCAGGTTTCAACTGCTGGGACCAAGCGAGCAGGATGAGATCGCTCTGGAGCACTGGAGACACACCAAGCGGCCCCAACACTGGAGGGGAAGGCCTGCCCAGAGCCTCTAGCTGATCAGGACCTCAGGCTGGAGTGTGCTGACAGCACAGCACAGGGTTGCCTCAGGGTATTAATGGAGGCTGGGGCTTCACAGCCAAGGTTTCATGAAGAAAACTTGAATCTGACAGGTCAGGAAGATGGCTCCTCCGCCCTTGTTGGGGAGTGAATATTTATTAGGCCCTACCAGCAAAGTAAAAAATGACCATGCATAATGACCTCAGGAGGTAGGGCCTTGGGAGGGGGGGTGATTAGATCATGAGGATGGAGCCTGGAGATAAGCTGGTGCCCATACAAGAAGGGACGGAAGAATTTGCTCTCTGCCTCTGCCCAAACTACGTTGAGGATGCTAGGGTGGAGCCCATTTGGTACCAGATCCACAGTCACCTTGGTCACCAATTAGCTGGCTGGGGTCCTTTGGCCCTGCTCTGACAGGCAGACATCATGAGTAGGCAAGGAGAAGTTCGAGCAGTTAGTCTGGCAGCTTTTACCGCCCCCCCCCCCCGCCCCATCCTTCTCCCCCCCCCCATACAAACACACGCCTCTTGCGGCAATGGTAGACCAACAGAGGCAGCGGACAGTGGCGCCCTCTAGTGTTACAGCCTGCACTGGCCTTGAGTATCAGTACCAGGCAGCAGACATGTTTCATCTTGGGTGTGATGTCTTGGCAGCTCTCTGGATTTCTTCTAGTGACCAGGACCTGCTGTGTCTCTTTTCTGGCTCTTTACAGTCCTTGTCCCCTTCTTCAGTGTCAGCCCCCCGATTCTTGCCATCACTTTCTAACTCAGCTTCCCTTCCTCCTGACCCTGCCACTCTCTGTCCTGTTACGCCTTCGGCTGCCTGGCAGCGGATGTCTGCCATGGCCACTGCTTTGCAGTCTCAGCAGACTCTTTCCTCATGCTACCAGCTCAGGCCGCACTCCTGGAAGCAGGAAGAAAAGATCACTCGCTGCAGAGAGGTCTTTTATTAGGCCAAATGCTGCAATGGGGGTAGGGGTAGGGGGCAGTAAGGAGTGTCATCCAGAATACTCAGCAGTGAGTCCAAGCAGCCTGCATGCATAGCAGGATGAGCTGTTTGGACCAGTCACAGCCTTGGCTCTTAGAAGCAGTCACAATCATTGAGAAGTTGTTCACTGAACCAATCAAAGCCCTGCCTCTTGAATGTCAATTGCAGTCATTAGGGAGTTCATTTTTGGACCGTAGCTCTTATCTCCTATCACTAGTAGTAGAAAACCCAGAAGAGATGGTGAAACTCCTCTGGCCAAGACAAAAATGACTACAAAGCATTAAATGGAGTGGGGGGTGGGGGCGGGAGAAACCAAACAGAACTGTGTTTTTAACCAGCCTTAGCCAGATAGAGCTACTCCATCGCAAGCCAGGGAACTCAGCTTCCTTCTGTTTGTGTAGAGCTATTTCCAGGACTATGTAGAATGTTCAGGAAGGTCAGTACACATGCAAGGGTTGACCAGCTAGCTGTGAGACAGGCAACTCTTTGCTCAAGGCATCCAGGACACCAAGGACCAGCTCAACAACTGCCAATTAGGAAACCACATTGCTTCATCCCGAACCCATCTGCTGACGCACAGGAAAATGGACATCAAAAGGAGTGCTGACACTGTACAATAGAGAACTCGTCATTAACACTAATGGTGATTTTCACAGATTTGAACAGTGCCCGGTGCCCCAGGGAGGAGAGATGCTCCACTCACCCACTCACCTTTATCTTGAAACTGCCCAGCCCCAGAACCATGAACAACAAACATGTGGTGTCTCAGCTCAGTCACTGCACCAATCATCTATTAAAGCAGCCAGCCTCTGTCCATCAGGGTTTAAAAGCCAGTGCTTGTGACTGAATGTTTCTCTACTCATAGTTCTGAGGCCCAAATCGGGCTCCAGCAGATTTGGTGACTGGAGAAGGCCTGTTCCCCATGGAGGGTACCTTCTGGTGGTCACCTCATCTTGCAAGAGGCCAAGAAGCCACCCTGATCCTCTTTCACGTGGGTCATAACTCTACCCTTATGGCCTGGTCAGCTCTGTTAATACCATCCCACTGGGACTGAGGTATCAGTGCAACACTGAGAACACAGAATAAGCTGATTAAGACTTCCCTCCTAGCCTATTCTCTCTTCTCTGCAGAAAGACAAGGGCTCTCTTCAGACAGACAGACAGACAATACACCTGACAGAAAATAACTTAGCTTATGGTTCACAATGAATCCCAGAGCATCAGTCTGTTCTATGATGATGCATTAAAAGCAAGGTTTTTGTGTAAAAACAAACACTTGTTTATCACGGAGCAAAAGGTAAAAATGGCCAAATTTTCAAAGGAATCCACTCTGCTCTAGTCCCTGGGAAATGGAACCTGCAGCCAGGGGGATTTGATGACAGAATCAGAACTACATCAACCCCAACAGCTCTGATTGGCAGTGGGAGGAATGAGGAGAGGTCTGAGAAAGATGGATGATATTCCTTGAAGTCCTGAATCTTGTTTCCACAGCCCACAGACAACACCACTCCTGTCTTAGACTAGAACAGCCCACAGCAATCCTGGCTCTTGTGAAGGATCTCACCACCCCAGGGCATCAGGTGAGGGATCTCACACCCCAGGGCATTAGCTCATAGATGTCAGCTTGACCATGTGGGTGGACATGGTCTCTGGTAATTTTTCATTCCTCATGAGTAATTCCATACTTTATATTTGATATTTTCATGTATGTGTACCATGTATGTTGATCAAATTCACTTTCCATTTTCCTCTCTTATCCTCTTTCTATTTTACACATCTCTTCTTCCTACTTTCATATTTTTTATATGCTCCATTGGGTTTAGCTAGAGCTGCTTGCATAAACACGCATGGTTGTGGGGCTAGTTACTGGAATTCAAGCAACTTAACAATGCTTACATCCCTGGAGAAAAATGATTCCCCTCCCCCAATAGCTGTGAATTGCCAAAAGCTCCTCAGCTAGGGGTGGGGCCTCATGTACCCTACACTATACATGCTGGGATGTTGACAGCTCAATCTTGTGCAGGTCACCACACCTCTTCCAGAGGACCTAGATTTGATTCCCAGCACATGATGATTCACAACTATCTGTAATTCCAGTTCCAGGGAATCTGATACCCTCGTCTAGCCTCCTCCAGCATCAGGAACACACAGTGCATTCATCTGGCAAAACACATCAAGACAGAAAATGTTTAACTTTAAACCACCACCACACCACGCCCCCCCAATCTCTGTCTCTATTTCTCTGTGCCTCTCTCACCTCTCTCTCTCTCTCTCTCTCTCTCTCTCTCTCTCTCTCTCTCTCTCTCTTTCACACACACACACACACACACACACACACACACACACACACACACACTGGTTGGGTTTGGTCAAAGACAACAGAGAGAGAGAGAGCTTTGATCTTTGGCCAGGTGCTTTAATGGGGACTGAGTAATGTAAAGTGCCCACTCCTACCTGGGCAGGGCAAGGGGCCCAGAGGCAAAGCCAGCATTCACTAATGAAAAGACAGCTAGTCAAATAAACAGTGACTTTTAAGTACTGGCTAGGTTATTTGTTTGAAGCAACCAGGAAGGCTAGAGTTTGGGGGAAAAAAATCTCAAGATCAAAATTAATTCTGAGGTCAAAAGCAGAAACCAGGTGTGTGTTTTGGTGGGGGTGAGGGCAGATCTTCAGCCTCAGTAGCACATGATCAGATCCTGACCAGAGAGAGGACAAGAATCCAGGCAGCCTGAAAGATGGTTTACACATAGGGATGGGACTTGAGACAGATGCCCTCTGCAGAGAGATCAGTGTTCAATAAAGGGTGACTGGGGTGGATATGTGGCCTGTTCTAGGCATTCCCTTTGGTTTATGAAAATCCAGATAGCTTGATCCTTACTCAGCCAGGCTCTGGAATATGTTGCTTTCTGTTCCCATAACACCCGCCTTGGTATGCTCTTTCCCTTTTGTGCAGTTGTAGGGACCCACAAGGACACAGTCAGTTCTAACCTGAGCACAAATGCTGCTCGTGGTCATTCCTCAAAGGTGACTGTGATGTTAGTGTTGACAGCTAAACCTCTGAGCATGTCTGTGAGGGAGTCTATTGAGGTAGGAAGACCTACCTTAAATGTAGGAGTTATTGCCATGCTTCACATTGGGTGGATTTTTTTAAGATTTATTTATTTTATTTTATGTGTATGGATACTTTGGCTACATGCATGTTTGTATACCAGAAATGTACATGTAGGTGCACATGCTCACAGAGGCCTGGAGAGGGTGTCAGATCCCCTGGAACTGGAGATACAGATGGTTGTGAGCAGCTATGTAGGCTCTGGGACTTGAACCTGGGTCCTCTGGAAGAGCAGTCAATGCTCTTAGCCATGAGCCATTTCCCCAGTCCCATCAACCTGTTTCTATGAGTATAGTAGACTGCCTGAGGTGAGGTAACTTTATAAAGAAAAGAGGTTTGTTCAGCTTGTGGTTCTGTAGGTCCTAGGTCCTTCTGGCAGATGGCATCAGAAGAGTAGAAACATGTAAAGAAGGAGGGATCCTGTTGCCAAGAAGACACCCAGAGAGGCCATGGAGTTGCCAGGCTTGTTCACCTCTATAGAACCAACTCAGACCTACCAGAAGAACCTTAATCCTGTCCATGAGCAGGGCCTTAGTAACCTAACAACCTCTCATTAGGCCCTTTCTCCTAAAGATTCCACTGTGTCGACAATGACACTCTTAAGACCAAGCTTCCCTCTCATAAGCCAGGAAGCAGGTAATAACCTATGCAAGAGGCGAGGGTGGCGGGGACCATAGTGATGAAGAAAGGTCATCATATTCTGCACTTTTCCTGCAAGGAGAGCCACTCAGATGTTCTACTGGGAATGAATTGTGAAAGAGAGGGTTAAAGAACGATCCAAGATTTTATCTTGAGGTACTGAAGACTCAAGCTGCAATTATACAGATTGTCAGTTTATAGTCTCAGCTCCAGATTCAGTCATTGCTGGCTCTAAGAAAACAGATCTGAGTCTTTCGTGTAACCTTTTCCTTTGCCATCCAGCTTGAACTCAAGCTCGGCAGTCAAAGAGACCTCAAGAGACACGGCAAGATGGTGGGGATTTCACCTTCTCAAACTCAGTGTGCTTTCCAATGACAGGCTCCTGCAGGTCACCCAGCCTCCACCTCCAGCTACACAGATGGCTTCTTCAGTAGGTCCAGCCTTCCATGCACAGTGGCTATCTATCCCCAAAGGCCAGCTGGGTCCTTCAGCCACCCACTTGATCCTAGTCTAGGTACATTTAGAATAGCCAATACAATACTTGATTTCTTTCTAGAATGCAAAATGCCACTGTTAGGGCCAGAGGGATGGTTCAGCCATTAGGAGTGCTTGCTGAAGGCTTCCAGAGGCAAGACTGGGCCACCAACCCAGCCACACAACCTTCAATCTGGGATGTGCTGGGATGTGCTGGGGCAATGGTGGCTCAGAGCTTGTGGAAGTGGCCAACCAGTGACTGGCCTAACATGATACCCACAGCACAAGAGGACCCCATGGCCAACACTGCCTAGATAGCCAGGAACCAGAAGCTGGATGGCCCAGAGTCCTAGGTTAGAACCAAACATGACTGGCAAAAAAAGTGTCAATGAAATGATTCCTAATGGTATTCTGCTATACTCTACACTCATAGATTAGCACCTAGCCAGTTGTCAAAAGAGAGATTACTTCCAGCAGCTGATGGGAGCAGATACAGAGACCTCCAGCCAAACATTAGGCAGAGCTTGCCAGTGGAAGAGGGGGAAAAAGAATTGTAGGAACCAGAGGGAATGAGAACACCAGGAGAACACAGCCCACAGAATCAGTTAAGCAGGGCTCACTGGGGGTCACAGAGACTGAAGCAGAGATCACAGAGCCTGCACGAGTCTGCACTCTGCATACATGCTGTAGCTGTTTGCTTGTTTTTGTGTGGGACTCCTAACAGTGGGAGTGGGGTTGTTTCTGACTCTTTTGTCTCCTCTTAGGACCCTTTTCTTACTGCTGGGTTGCCTTGTTTAGCCTTGATATGAGGGTTTGTGCCTAATCTTATTGAATCTTGTTATGCTGTGTTCAATTGATATCCCTGGGAGGCCTGCTCTTTGCTTAAGGGAAACAGAACTAGTGGGAGAGGGGAGATAGGGAAGGAACTGGGAGAAGTGGAGGGAGGGGGGCTACTGTCCAGAGGTATTGTATGAGAGAAGAATGTGTGTGTGTGTGTGTGTGTGTGTGTGTGTGTGTGTGTGTGAGAGAGAGAGAGAGAGAGAGAGAGAGAGAGAGAACACTTGCTGCTCTCGCAGGACCTTTCCCAGCATCCATGCCAGTGGCTCAAGACCAGTTCTAGGGGTTATCTGATGCCTCTGGCCTCTGTGGGCACCTGCACCCACAGGCACATACCCACACATAGACACATCATTCAAAATAAAATGAGAAGTGTCACTGTTCTGTCATGTTCCCTGAGATATGATTACTACCGACAGCAAGCAGTTGTCTCCTCCCTTCACTCAAAAACCACCAATAAAACTGTTTTGTGAGTCCTGTGTTAACTACGCAGTTTCATCAAAGTAAGTTGTGAAGGGCCAATTTAATAGCAACACCCAAGGAGATGAGCTTCATGATCATCCCTATGCAGAGATGGGCTTCATGATCATTCCTATGCAGAGATGGGCTTTATGATCATTCCTACTGTAGAGTAACTTTATTTTTTGTGTCTCATGTTCAAGGGTGAATTTTTACTCTTTTGAAACTGCATACCTGACACGTATGCAATAAAACACCTTTGGAAACAAAAAGACACAGGGCCCACTAATTCTTGGTTGAGTCAACATCTGAGAAACATAACACTTCCATGCTGACCCGAGAATCACCTGGTGTAGACAGGCATTGCTTTAAAGTCAAAAGTAAGCAAGCAATGAAATCAAATGGATCATTGACTAGTAGTACTGGGCTTAGCAATACCACAGTTTTCCCATGTAAAAGCTACAGCATTGGCCATAATAATATATGGGTTGAATTTTAAAACAGAGGCACTGATTTGACTAAATTTCTTAAGTTTTTTATCCGAATTTTAAGATACAATAATGAATAAGAGAAGACATGAAAGGAGACAGGGGTGGGTCTTGATGGTGGTCACGGTTAACACAGCCCTATGTGGAGGTCCAGTGGATCCTGGAGATTAATGAGAACATGTCCCTTAGATAGCCACTGTGGGTGGAAGATAAATTCTCCCTGAATTCAGGGCTTTCCCATCACTGAGGATCGCTGTGGGGGTGTGATGATTGGAGTCCAGGCATGGTTTCCCCTCTAAGATAATGTCGTCACGCTCTACCACCACATCAGCATGGGAGGCCTGGTTTCACTAGATTTTCTTTCAAGTCTAAAAAGTCCATGTGGTGCTTGGGACCCACAGTAAAGAGTGATATTCTGACTCTGCTCTGTACAACAACATCTTCTGATAGTTCTCCATGTGTGATTTTTCTTTCTAGCTACAAGAATCATCCTGTAGATCCTCGAGCGAGCTCTTCCTTGCCTCAGGAACTTTATACATGACGTCATCCCTCTGCCTGGCATGTTTTCCCTTCCAGGATGAACCTTGGCTCAGTCCCTCATCAATGGTTTCCCTAATCATCCTGCCTGGCCTGGTCTCCCATGGGCGTTCAGACTTTCTATCTCAGCTGTTTTTCAATTTCCCCCATCACATAACTTAACACTTGTGTTATTTATCTGCTTACTGACCCTGGGGACTTTTCTACTGCCTACTGTCACACTTCACAACACACCTCCTTCCTCTCGTCACCTGCAATTTCGATAGTCACATGAGTAGATCTTTCCAGTGCCTGCCCTTCCCCTCTGATGATGGTCCCTGAACTTCACTGCAGACACACACTTCCATGGTCATGCTTCCATCTTTACTCAAGACTGGGACCTATCATCTGAATCCCTCAGCCAACATGCACCTTTCTCCTTTCATCATATGGCACAACCAACCCCTAATTAAGCAAGTACTCTGTGTGCTCACCTCATACCCGCAGGTGACAGGGAACAACGGGGCTCTAATGATTGATCCCACTGTAACTTCACAATTACTGAAATCCCAAGTGCATCCTCCATGGTTCCAGGACATCATTCCCCTCTTCTCTAATTTGCTCTTTTCTTAGTCTTTTAAGTAACTATTTCTTATGATCTTCTGTTTCCTCAACCTCCCAAGATATCTTCTCTCCTCCTGCCCATTTTTATTCTCAGCCTATGAAGTTATTTCTTGCTACTCTGTAACCAAAAGGGAACTTCTAAAAGCTCCCTCTCAGTCCTTTGCTACATTCTGACACCTAAGCCCCAGCCCTTCCCTGTTTCTCTGTGCAGAGGCTGAAGTATCTGAAGTATCCTGCCACCAACCACAATCAGTAGGCTTCGGACCTTGACCACACAGAGACAACGCTGTCAAGTCCCCACTCTCGCTCCTTGCTCCACCACAATTCCCCTCTCAGCCTGAACTTTGGTTCTCTTCTAACAAATACCTTTTTCCTGCAGGAGCCGGTGTCAGGTGCTGTGGGATGCACAGAGGTGAATAAACACATTATCCATTTCCCAGCACACAGAAAGGTGGATCCACCTGACCTGCCGGAATAATACCTTTGAGAATTTGCATCTAAAAAAATAGTAAGGCTGGGGCTGGAGAGATGGCTCAGCAGTCAAAAGCAACAGCTGCTCTTCCAGAGGACCTGGCTCAGTTTTCAGCTCCCACATGGTGACTTACAGCTGTCTGTAATTCCAGTGCCAGGGGATCCAAAGCCCTCTTGGGGCTTCCATGGGCCCTGGGCACACAAGCAGTACACATACATATGTGCAGGCAAAAACCCACCCATATACATAAAAACTAAAATAGAAATGGTGAAGCTGCATTATGTATATAGACTAAGACTTAGCTTCTAGCCTAACATCAACCACATGAAATCATTACTCCTAATTTTGACTAGCCAAAAAAAAAGTAATAATAACTTTAATCAGGCAAATAAGAGATGTATTATTTTAGCTAAATGGCACTTTTAGGGTCAGGAATATTCTATGTCTCTAACATGAGTCCCTGATTTCCTCCTTGGATGAAGAAGGGTCTGAGGCCTGGAGAGAACCCACCACTGACTGGTGCAGCAATGAGCTCAGGTTCCACATTTGGGAATGTCAGGACCAGGTCAAATAGTTGAGAAGTAACTTAAGTGGGAAGAGGTTCATTCTGATCACAGTGTAAGGGGACATGGCGCTTCATAGTAGGAAGGCATGCTGGTGGCAGCAGCCTAAAGTGGCTGCTGGTTCACATCTCAGAGGGGGAGGAACCGGCTGAGGAAGGCCAGAGCTCAGCTCACTTTTTCCTTTTAATCTTCTTTGGAAGAGGCCTTTGGTTCCTCACTACTGCTCTAGGCAATGAAGATGACAATGGATATTAACTATCACAGGCCCTGACTCTGGTCTCACATGCCCAGTCAGGTGCATTTTGCATCCCAGCATATTTGAACCTCAGGGTCCTGAGTCCTGCTTTCTCTCTAATCTGAAATAAGTGATCTCCTGTGACCCCCAGGTCAACCAGAAAGGAGGAAGAAGCTTAAGATCCAGTGGTATAGAGTCACAGAAGCAAATAAGCTGGAGATCACTCGGAGTGACATTCTGACGTCAGAGGCTGTTGGGAGTGGCCTTTGGGAGGCCAGAGAATGGTGACGCCTTCCCCTTTGCTTCATTCTGCACTATTTCCAGCTAAGAACAGCAAAAGAAATCAACTGTGGCAGGCCACGGCCTGTGGGAGCTCCAAACCTGTGGGAGCCCAGCTCTGCCACTTACTGCCAGTGGCCTCAGGCAAATGACCTCATCTCTTTAAGCCTCAGCTCCAGTTTGCACTGACAGAGAAAAGTCCTTTGAAGAAAGGGGTGTGGCAGGAACAAGCCAGGCTCAGAGAGCAGCCAGGCACTGGAATGCCCCAAGCCTCTGTACATGGGAGCTTGTCCTGAGATCTGGTTAGCAGCCAGAGCCCCCCATGACCAAATAAGGGCTCCTGTCCCCTGAGTCGGGTGCATGTCCCATCACCTCCACACACACTGCCTGTTAGCAGCCATGCACTATGTAAGTCCTGTCCTTATGGCTATGCTCACTAAATGTGTTTTATACCTACCTCATCTAACCTTCCCTCAATGCTTAGTATTAGTTCCATTTTATTGGAAGAAAAACTGAGGTCCAAATCACATTCTAAACCCCACAGAACCAGCTGCAAAAAGAGCTAGTGTTTAACCCCACATTTTAATTCTAGGATTAAACCCTTCTCTATGTACAGAACTGAAGCCAGAAGACTTGAAATAGATGTCAGAGGTGGCTTGGCTAGATGACAAAATCATTGGGGCTAAAATGACAGGTCTGAGGTCCGATCGTTTCTCTCTGTGATCCTACATTGATTACTAAGTCTTTTGGAGCATCAGTTACCAGAGGATGAGGTGACTGGCTCAGAGAACCAGTGTGCAGAGACACGTCCAAAGTACCCAGAAGTTCCCCTTATTATCCTGCTCTGGCTGCTTTGGTGGGCTCATGGGAATCCTGGCCACCTTGCCCTTGCCCACCTTAGTCTCCAAACTAGCATGCTGATAACCCAAACCCCTCTCACCCTCTGTAAAACAAGGCTGGCCAGGGGAAGAGTAAAGGTCTTCTGCCCAATAGAGCAGAGAGATTAGCAGCTATCCAGCTATCCAGCACTACTATCAGATGCCTGGAGGCTAGCCCAGAGGGGAGAATGGCTCAGTCAGCAAGGTTAAGAGTATGGAGTCTGGAGCAGCTGCCCCAGTTTGGACACTGGGCTGTGTATGATCGGGGCAAACTATTACCCTCTCTGTTCCCCATTTTCTTGTCTGTAAAGTGTGGATAAGTGCAATAGTCTCCTCCAGTGGGGACTGTGGAGCTGAAATCACACACACACACACACACACACACACACACACACACACACACACACACACCTGTGATATGAAAAGAACTTACAGAGGGGACTGTGGAGCTAAAATTCTCTCTCTCTCTCTTACACACACACACACACACACACACACACACCTACACCTGTGATACAAAAAGGACTCACAGAGGGGACTGTGGAGCTAAAATTCTCTCTCTCTCTCTCTCTCTCTCTCTCTCTCTCTCTCTCTCTCTCACAACACACACACACACACACACACCACACAGACACACACACACAGACACACAACACACACACGACACGGACA